>NW_008238632.1:3441811-3473590 GCF_000691975.1 Corvus brachyrhynchos
ATGTGGGCACAGTCACCCTGCTGTGCCCAGAGCAGATTTCCAAGGGAAAGGGGAAGAGAGGAGGAGAGGAGAGGAGAGGAGTGGAGAGGAGAGGAGAGGAGAGGAGAGGAGAAGAGAAAGGAAGGAAGGAAGGAAGTCAGTCCTCTGGCACAGCAGAGATGAACAGTCTCATCTGAGGATCCTTTTCCAACAAAGCAGGTGATGATGGCTAAGGAAGCCGGGTACCTGAGGACCTGTGCAACAGTCCTTTACCACTCTTACAAAAATATCTAAGCCACTTCTTGTCAGGGACTTTGTTCTTCCTCACAACTGCTCAGCCAAAGAGCTAATTTTCCAAAAAAATATTCTTTCCTCTAGTTACCAGGAAGTCTTGACTTCAAGAGGCAGCAAAGCTCTATGACAGTCCTACTGATGAAGACCTCTAATGTCTGGTGGAGTGGAATATCTTCCAGGTATTGTTGTTCCTTACTTTCTGATGCTTTCAGTTTCAAAGTTGCCTTTTTTCCCCATCAGATCCCATTGCATATTTTCCTTGTCCCAGAGATTATAGAATGAGGTCCACTGTAGCAACATGTCTCTCTTGCATGCACACAAATGCAATTTCCTTAACTTGTGTAGAATTATATTTGACATTAGTCAAAGTGCCAAAATATACACATCTTGGGCATTTACTTAAAACTATGTTTTTCAAACACTGCCTCAGACCTCTACAGAGAGCTTCAGAACAATTTCTTCCTTTGAAACAGAGTCAGCGTTGGATGTGATTAGAAGGACTTATTCTTTTATTCTACATGACGATTATTTAAAATACCATATAAAGGAGGAAAAAAAAAGAAAAAAGAAAACTGGAGTACTAATTGTTTAGACCGAGAAAAATTTTAGTATTATCAAGTTTTTATGATATTTGATAAGTAAGAATAACTTCTTCATTGGCTGATGCCTTTTCTTTTCAGTATATATGTTTTATTAAAGATACCTAGTATAGCTGGATATTACAATGTCAATAAATCAGTCCCTCACTGAGAAACACAGCTCAGAGACAAATTTTTATTGTCCCAAATAAGAGTGACAGAGCATTCTGAAATGTGAAGACAGCTTATAAGCATTTGGCATAAAATCCAGTTACACAAAGCCTCTTTTCCCCAAAAAATGAGGTGCTGGAACCCTTCAAATTCGCAGTTCTATTTTTGGATGACTCAGAGCAGGGATTTGAATTAATGTATCCTGCCCAGAAGAACACCTGAAAAAGCAGGCCATGAAGTCATTTTTATGCTATCCTCTTGTTCCATGAATATTTAAATAGTCTGTGCAGAATATCATGGCTCTGACAGAAAAGACTGAGGGAGAGCTACATCTACCAAAATATTTGAGACTGCTTTATGTGCTGTGAATGGTCAGATCCTTACATCAAGAAAGGTCTTGACCCTGTGCATTTCATAACTTTATATTAATCCCCTGAGAACTGGGTTATTAGACAAAAATGAAAAATTAGGATACATTTTCTGTGTCTAAAATGTTGCTTCTTTTGTCTTTTATTTCAAATATGCCAAAATAAAATATTCTGTTTCAGACTGAACAAAATATTTTGCATGAGCCCCAAGTGATTAGGTTTTCTTTTCAACAAAAAGGAAAAAGAATTATACAAACCAGAACGAATAAATGACCCAAAATGAAATATTTATATTTCAATCCAGCTTTCAGATAAAAGCATACATTTCTTGAATGGTTCTAATACTTAGGTCTGATTTGAAGACCTGCTGAATATCTCCTCTTTAATTGACTTTAACCCAGGTGCCTTGCTAAAAGCTGAAACACACTGCAGCTCTGAGAGTCACCTCTGGAACATTAACAAGCTGGGGACGCAAATGTCAGCAAGTTTAAGTAAACAAAGAGTTATGCTGATTTACGATAAAAGAAGCTCAGCATAGTGCTTGTTGCCAGGCTCAAGAAAGTATTCCAAGGTTTTGTCATCTCTTGGTTTAATTTTATACACTAAATGAGGAAGGTTAATAATTCCCAAGTGAATCCATGGCTGGTATCCCTATAGTAAAAGTGAAAAAGGCACTGTGGCTTTTGCATTTCTGAGTAATTACTCAATATTAATTCCACAGGTATCTGAGACAGGTGCTTTGCACAGAAAAAATGTGCCATAGCTGTGACAGAGGAATTTGAATGTTAAATACATCTGTAAGATTAACTATACCTTCAGTTATACCTAAGTAAAAGTTTGATCCTACTGCTTTTATCCTATAATTGCACAGAAAGAGAAAATAAATTACTGTGAGCATGTCAATGAAGTTTATTACATATTTCTATATCTGCTTAGGGGGACAAAATTATCTACCCACGCGTAACCTACTGGACACCCTAAATTCACAACAATGTATAGATGGCACTGAAGAATCTGTTTAAAATTAGTAATTAATTGTGGGTAAATTAATGTAGCGGGAAAATTAATAACACTGACACAGGAGGAGTTGCAAAGGTGATAAGGGAGCAGGCATAACTGCTGGGCATGATTTTAAAGTTTAGGCTGTATAAAGTAGATCTTTTACGTTTTAGGCAGGCTTATATACTTTACTGATAAAACATGCGTGTCTCTCTGTGTGACACTTTGGTTACCCACTGTAACAAAGGAAGAGTTACCTACTTAAGAGGAGATAAGTACCTAAGAGATATCTATCTATCTATTTAAATATGAAGAAGGGACTGAAGAGATGATAATGCTTAGGATCTAGTCCTGAATGTACTAGTCTCTTTATCTAGTGAAAATTTACTCATCTGTGGAGAGCACTGGGAGGAGCAGATACTGCAGAGAAAGATTTTGGGATTCAGGAGCACAAGAGAATTGATGCTAATGAAGATGACAGCTTGAATGTCTGGCTGCTGCATAAAAGCAAAGCACAACTGCTTAAATGTTCCAGGTTAAAGCCTTGTCTTATAAACTCTGTTGGACAAATATGAGACAGACTCTGCATGTGATGTGATGTTAGCATCTCCAGAAAAAAAAGTCTGAATAATTGAATCTAAAAGATCAGAAGAGAACTACTTTAAAGCACTCATGACTTTGCGGATGACTTTGAAATGCAATCTGTTAGGACATAAAGTTGCATAAATACTTCTAATCAAATAGAGCTTGTGTATCTCTTCCTTGATTTTTCTTAATTAACAAAGGAAAATTGAATGAGGATTTTAATAAACCCCAGACTGTCTCAGCTCTTTCCTTTATCCTAAAAAGGCAATCAAGATAGATGGAGAAGGTGAAGATACCCTCATTTCCTTTGCTTTCCCAATAATATTTCCTTCATTGTACCTTATTTTGTTCCAAATGTTTGCATATGGATAATTTTTCTGGTGTCCTGTGTTAGAGTTTTGATTCTTTCTACCCTGCTACGTCTCTTATTACTATTCTTTCTAATTTTTCCCTTTCATTTTACATTTTCCACTCCAAAGATATTTGTTGGCATTCCTGAATACAAGAGCTATTTGGTTGCTACCTGCAGTTTGCCATAGTGGTACCAGATAAGTTTGTCAGAATCTCTCTCCTGAAGCATAACATTACAGATGAGAGGCATTACCTGAGGCATTACTGGTCCTCAGACTCACTTGCTGGGAAACAAGCAAAGAAAACATGGCCTAATCCTGAGACTGTCATGTGACATTTTGGGTGGAGAGGCCACTGGGAAGACTACATTGCTCCCTTTTGTTGCTTCTCAGTTAGGAGCAAAATACTTCCTGTCAGATCTCCCCTGATGTTCTCATTACATGGCCAAGGCAATGATGAAAATGATGTGCAGCTATTCTAGAAAAACAAAAGATGATATTCTTGATTACTAAATAGTAGATCTACTTTGAAAAAAAACCCCAAGCTAATCTTAAAATAAACCCCACAATCTTGGATACTGCTTCTGTGGGTGATCATATGAATCTCCTATAAGCTATGTTCCCTCATCTTTTTCAAGGGTAGGTAAGCCTTAGTGGGTTAATTTAAATTCTATTTTGTTGTCTGTAATGAATATCTTTTTCCTTATCTCTTATGCCTTCTGTTGCCTACATATGCACAACTGAAGCATCATTTGACCTGGGGAGTCTTCTAACTGTCCATCTGCTTTTATTAAAGCTGCACCCTCTTGGGGTTCTCTTTCTTCTGGACCAAGGTGCAAATGGAATATCTCCTGGTTTCCCTCATATTTCTCATCACACCCCTTATTGCCATCTGTCTCTCTTCCTCTCTCTCCCTCTTATTTTAGGATCTTAATTTTAGTTTTTCATCCAAGAATGATTGTCATAATTCTTCCTTTCTCCCTTCACTTCTAGCAGCTGGATTGCCAATTCGAAGGAAGGAAGGAAGGAAGGAAGGAAGGAAGGAAAGAAGGAAATCAATCTCTGGAATTTACGTTCCTGTGACTGTTTTCACTTATCACATTTTTTTTTCTAGATCCATATTACTTAATATCACCATATTTTCAAGACTCTAGAAGAAGGAATCAATACCCTATTCTTTAGGAGTATTCATTTTACAGATATGTTTGAATATCCTGGAAAATCTGTATTTCTGTGTACTTCTCAAGGCTAACTCTAAAACTGTAGAACTTGAAAATGTCTTTTAAAAATTGGAAATAATTTTGTGATCTAGGTTCACAGTCCAGATACATCTTGATTATACATAAGAATGATAGGTCAAGTTATAGAGCACCCTAATATGTTTTTTTCCTTTTCCACTCCACGTGTAATGTCTTCTGCAGCCCAAGTTTACTCATCTTACAGAGAGTTACAGCATTCTCTGCTGGGGATTTTTGAGAACATTTAGGCATAACCAGAGAAACCACATTCAATTTATTCATAGCAAAGATGACACTGTTACTGCTTTGTGCACTTTTTCTAGAATTCCTATCCTTATTTTCAGTTTTGGAGATCTATGAAAAATGGTTGTTTTAGTCCAGTGGTTCTTTTGCATTCCCACTAGCCTTACCCCTTCTCTTTCAGGGTCTCTAAAATAACCTGCTTTTTAACAATAAAATCACTGCACTGGTTTGTAGGACATGAGTTTTCAGCTGCCAACCAGGCATAACACTACTTTTGAGTATGTTGCTATTGCAGTACTGTTTATTTTGGATTTATGGCTGTTTCTTCACTGAAAACTTGAAAAGGTCAGCTTTGTCTCAGTAAGAAAAAGGGAAACTTTTGAAATTTGTCTGGAAAAAATTTTTCTTGCCCATTTCTATTTTTACATAAAATTTCTTCCACTCTTAAGGTTTTGGAGTCAACTAATCTGAGATCAAAAACTTAAATGGCCCATTGACACAGCTGCCTCTTCTTCTAAACCTACCAGATGTGAACCTGAAACCAGTAAGTGAAAACTCAAATTAAGCTCTAGATCCTAAATTAATATTAAGAAGCAAAAAATCCTATTGACAAATCTGCATTATCCACTTTTCACCTTGACTTTCTCTTCCTCAGAGGTCAGGTGATTAATCACAATCAATCCAGGAGCCCACCAGAACAAATGGAAAACCCCCACATCTTCATTATAGTGGCTGAAAAAATTATACTTGAACAGCCAAAAGAAGAAATGTGAATGCAAAAGTGCATACACGGCAAATCATTCGGTATGACAACATATGTGTAACAAAATCATTTATGTTTTTGTGTAGATTACAAAGGTACAGAAAGAAATAAATTATTTTCTGTAGGATGTGTATATGTAACACCACAAGTAAAATTCAAAGAAGCACTTAACAAGGACATTTCTCTTTAGGTTGAGAACTTATTTTACAGAAGTTCAGCAGTGACATTTTAAAAACAATTCAGAAATATTTATGTGGGAACCTGTGCTTCACCTTAATCCAGGTATAATTATGATTGTAACATTTTGTCATCATCTGAATATCTGAATAAGGGGAAAGCATATTGGCTACTTGGAACATTTCCTCTAATCTTTTGCCCTTGGAAGTCCCTGACTCCTCTAATTTCTGCTTAGGCTAACTAAAGCTAATATATCAAAGATACTTATATTGGTGACTCATAGAGTAAACTGCTGCTCATATTCATTACTTATTCTATCTCTAATAGCTATCTTTTGTTATAGTAAGTGCTATACCCAGGCATATGGAGACTGCTGACCAAGAAAAACAAATATAGTCATCCATACAAAATGTGTGTCTGGACTGCTGAGGTATGAATTCACTACAGAATTAACTTACCCATAATTTCAGAGAAGAAAATCATCCCTTTCACTTGGGGGTGAGGAAGGGAGGATCAGATGGAAATTAGCAGTAGAAAAGTGGAACCTGTCTAGGTTCTGCATAAGAACTTCATATTTGTTCTAAAAGCACATGGAGAAGAGTGAACACCTTCACTCACTGTTCTTTACTGGTAAAACTTGCCTTGAACAGTTTCAGCCCCTTGAGTCAAGTGAGGAATCCCATTGCAAGAAAGACTTACCCTCAGTGGAGGAGGATCATGTCAGGGAACATTTAAACAAACTGAGCACACGTGAGGAGTGTGCTCATCCATAGGAGCTAATGGGATGCAATCATGAGACCTGAGGAAGTTGGTCACTGTCATTGCAAGATTATACTCAATTATCTTTAAAAGGTCTGCAGACTGGTCAGCATCAGCTGAGACTAGCACAGTTGGCCAGAGCATAGTGCTGGTAACACCAAGGTTGTGGATTCAATCCCTATATGGGCCATTCACTTCGGAGTTGGACTTGATCTTTGTTGGTCCCTTCCAACTCAGAACATTTTGTGATTCTGTGATCTTAGTCCCTGGGAAGGTGAGAGAGGAAATCTTCCTGGAAGCCATTCCCAAACATATAAAAGTCAAAAAGGAAATTGGGATTAGTCTGCATGAATTTATTAAGTTATGTGCTTAACCAATCCAACAGCTTCCTATGGTATATTGACCAGCTCTGTAGGCAAGGGCTGACAAGTAGCTGGCATTGTTTATCTTGATTTCATCAAGCCTTTCAGAATTGTCTCCCATAATATTCTTACAAACAAAATGACAAAGTACAGAAAGTCTAGAAAAGCTAGACAAAGTCTAGAAAAATAGACAGAGATGGACTGAATCGGACAAGAAAAACAGAGCCAGATACCAAAGTACGTAAGACAGCAAACCAGGCCTTGAAACAAAGAAGCTATTACTAAACTGTCAGGCTCAAGGCTTTCAGTCAGCAAAACAAAGTCCAGTTGGAGACCAGTCAATATAGCCCAGGGGGTAGTGCAGAAATTCTGTCTGAATGGACACTGTGCTGATCAAGAGACACCAATGTACCCTTGCATCAAAGGTCAACAGCCTCTGGCTTCATTAAGAGAAATCTTTCCAGTAGGATGAAGGAAATGATCATTCCCCTCCACTTAGCCCTGGTGAGATATATCTGTAGTGCTAGGCCCAGTTTTGAGCTCCCCAGAGACATAAAGAAAGACACGGTGCGAGTCTTGAAAAGGGTCACAAAAATTTAGATACCGGAGCTTCTCTCACAAAGCAAAACAGAAAGATGGCTCTGTTCAACCTGAAGTTTAAAACACTCAGGGGGATTGTGTCAATGTGTAAAAATACCAGACCAGAGGAGGTAAAGACGACAGAGCAAGATTCTTAGTGGTGTCCAGTGCCAAGACAAGGGGCAATAGGCTCAAATGGAAGTAAAGTTACTTCCCTTTAAACATTAGAAAAAATATATTCTGTAAATCAAATTAGAATGTGTTTACTGAAAGCAAGGTCATATACAGGTCTCTCAGAGAGGTTTTAAAGCCTGCATCCTTAGAAATATTAAAACCTCAACTAAACATGGTCTTGATGAACATTTGAGAAGAGGATTGGACTAGATAATCTCCAGAGATTCCTTCCTGTCACAGCTATTCTGTGATACAGCAATAATATCAATTTTAAACAGGACCCTGACTCTTGTTAAGTCTTGTATGGGCACATATATAAGGCTTTGATCCCAGCTAGAAAAACAATTAAAATCTGTATTTTATTCAGTCTTAATCTAAAAAGGATATTTTCTCAGGAGATTTTTAGAATACAGCACAAATAGTTAGTAATATCTGGGAACAGATTAGCAAAATCGTGCAGGAATTCCTTAAAAAAAATTGCAGCAGATAGTGGCCTAGGGTGTTTTTTCTGCTTCCTAACTTGGTGTTAGACACTGCCTTAGAACTTTATCACATGTTAAGAGACCTTTATCTTCTGTCTTCTTTAAGCCAACAATACCAGCTTTCAGAACTGTTGAAGCTAAGACGATCTTAATTTTCTACAGTGTCCTTCACCACCTCCCAGATTTCAGTAAGCTCTACTTAACAAGTAAGTTCCACAGCATAGAAAGGTTTTTACCTCTCATTTATGTGCCAAGATTATTTCTCCCTGCCTTTTTTTCTGCTTTGCCTGTATGATTATATTTCCTTTATATATAAAGCATAATATATAATCCAGTCTGTTTCCCCTTTCCTTTCCTTTCCTTCACACACACAGACTCTTCCTTCCTTTTTTGTGTGTTTGAAAACCAAAAGTAATGTATTCATCCGAACAGCTGGGTAACTTTCATGCTACATGCAAATCAGTTTAAAAAGTAACAAACCTCGGGAAAATGTGGCAAAAACGTACAATAGCTCAAATTGTAATTCCGATACAAATCTCTCACTGTTCAGAAAATTGTGTTCATTGTGTTTTATTTTTAGAAAATTCATTACAAGAACTTAAAAAGGAGATGTATTCTTCTGCATTGTGGCATATTCAGGAATTCCATTTTTATCTTGTAACTCTATTCATTTGGGAACATGCAGTGAAACAGCAGGACAAGGCTCATTTCAGAAACAGGGCAAAGTAGGACAGTGTCCTACCAATGACAAAGAAAAAAATAAAAAATAAATAAACTTAAAGAGGCATGCTTCCAGTTTTCTATTGATTTATGTTCTTGTTTCTATAATACTGTAAAAGATATAATTTTGAAATGAACCCTGGCTAGCAAAATAAAACTGAACATACAGATGCTGCATTTGAATGTGGAAACTTTGTTTCTCATGTGGAAATACACATGGAATATGGACTTTCTCCTTGCTGGAAAACAAACGATAGGGAATAAATATTACATATACAGCAGTTTGGAATGATGGATTAAAATTTTTTCTCATTACAGCATTGAAACTATTGCAATTTCCCTGAATTAATTCTGGTGTAATTTGAATATGGATTACAATCATGACAGGTCAAAAAACTGAAGCTAATCTGCCAGCGAGTCATTGTTACTGAGTAAAGATTTTACTGGGCCCAAGAAACAATTAATTACTCTCAAAAATATTTGTATTTTCTAAAAAAATCCAGACACTAAGGAATTCTAATCTTTCCATTTATTTGTTTCAAAAAAGACATGTTTGCCTCCTCCTCTGTTCTCAGAAAGTAGCATAAGAATTCTGAATGGGAAATCAAGATAATCTGGCCTAAGAGTTCACAGTCCAAACATATACCCAGGAATGTAAATTACTTGGTGAAGTTTTTCTAGTTACTAACCCTTGCAAGTGTGACACTGCTCATAAGTGTAGCTCTTTTCTTCTAGCCAGACTTTAAAAAATCAGCACCTATTTTGGTCATTTCTGTAGCAGTCAGTTAATAGTGGTAACTAGAATAAGGAATTGAACACCTTCAGAACTTTTGAAACATGGATAGTACTTGTTTAAATAAATGTGTGTCTTAATGTTTGATAAAGAAATGCATTTATCAATGTCATTAGGTTCTGCAGGGAGAGATTCGGCAGGCGTATAGAAATGAAGCAACCAGGTTCTTCCATCTAATTTAACTTGTTAAAGTGATCAGCTGTCGCTTGTTCTGGACTATAACCTTTCAAAAATCTGAAACCTTACCTGGTGATCTAAATAAGGGGGCAGAGAAGAACTGGGAAATTGGTAGAAACCTATTTATTAAAATTAAAATAATTTTTCCAAAAAGTAAGTTAATCATTATCACTTTTGCTGACTGCTGTGTTTTATCCAATACAACTAGTGTAATAAATATTCACTGTGCTGACTTCATCTGTGAGCTTTGCATCACAATGGTAGAGCATTTGGGTTACAAAATTTAACAACTGGACTACTTTTTTTTTTATCAGAAGTCACAGAAGCTTCTGATTTATGTTATCTTTCTGCAAAAGTTTTTACTCAGTTTTGTTTTTATTAGTAGGCTAAATTTAATGATATTTAGTTTTAATAGATAGTTTAGATGTATTTTCAAGAATTATACCTGTGGTGGTCACATTTTGTTGTTTTATGGTTTTACAATCACATTTCCTGTAACCTCCGTGTGTCTGAAATGCTTTTGATTACATGGTACCACTCATTTCTCTGTAAGACTGCAATCTGACTTTCCCAGATGCCAAATACAGGTACAAGCTCTGACTCCATCAGTCTTATTCTCAAGCAGGTAGACTTAACATTGACCTCATCAGCACTGATATCAACACATCACATCTGCAGGCTCACACATCCCATGTATTTAGGAAGTTGTCTTGACTTAACACTGCTGATCACCCACTAAAGATTTTTTTTGTTAGAGTTCAGGTTCCAAAATGAGACTTGTCATAGATCCACATCCTCTGCGGAGTAGACAGAGTTCCATAACAGGAGCACAAATTCAGGCAAGCACAAATAGCAGTGGGCTTTTTTAAACAAAATTCAAGACTGAGACAGAAGCTTCAATTTTCATGACTTGCATTGCAGTTTAGGGATAGCACAAATTATAAAAGGCCTGGTTTATGGAAATCCTATTAACCACCTTACTATCATATATATTTTGGTAGCTGTGTTTGTTTTTCTTGTGATTCCTGAGGTGGACATTTGGCTGGAATCACTCCATCCATGTTCAGCATTACACAAAACCAAATTAAGGACCGACGTACCCCCAGCTTTCTCCCTCTTTCACCTTCTTCAGGAGACAATGAAAAGACATGGCATTTCTAGACAGTAATTCAAGTCTACAGAGGTATTATTTTATTACCTAAAATTAGGCTGGGAAGGATCAGACCTTGTTGACTAAGTTGCAAGAGAGGTGGTCCTTTAAAAATAAGTTGCTGGTGAGTGACTAACTGCATGCTTATACATTATATAATAACAACTCTGTAATTAGACTGAAGTAGAAACATGATGCAGTTCAGCAAAACATTTTGGGTTGGCAAATAATAATATTTTGGCAAGAATCTGCTTAAAGTCAATGTAATTAAGTCCACTGTAATTATTGCAGTGGTGTTGCCCAAGTTCATGCCTAAGGACTTTTAAAGTAGTAGTATATGTTCAGTCATAGGGAAATTCATCTCACTGTTGAAAAATAAATACTCAAAGTTTAAGATATTCACCCTTCAGAGAAGTTCAGAGAGGACAAGGCGTATCACCATTCATATATATATTTGCATGGGACCAATTGCTCTTTGAAAAATTCAAGTTTCTCCCCAAGAAAGGCAAAAATTGCTAAAAAGATCCTCGGACAACTATCTTAGTTGCAGACTACCAACTTCAGATGCCTATAGAAAGTGAAATGAATTCAACAATAGCTGTTTGAACCCTAAGAGCTTATAACCTCAGGGGGAATTTAAAAGCATTTAGAAGTAAGATTTGGGCTCCTGATTCCCACAAGTTTATAGCTTCTATTCATCACTGTAGTTTGTGAATACATTCTAGTGGTCATAAAATGAATCACATTGGTCATGTGCTGAATGATCTTTCCCAGATCCCGAATTTTTATTTTTAAGTATTATTAAAATTTCACCTTTTGCATTGGTGCAGTATATCTCAGGAGTAATGATGTTTATCATTAAGTAGATTTTTTTTACTTAATTAAAATTTGATGCATTAATGTTGGTGGTCTTTTTTTTTTTTAAGGAGACTAGGAAGACATAAAATTGTGGGATATAATTAATAATGTATTAATTACTTTATGAAGACCAGTGCTACACTCAAAATACAGGTCTTAGTCTGTTTAGATTTTTACCAGTGAGTTGCATAGGAAATGAAGACAATCAGAGAATCAGAGAATGGCTTGGTTTGGAGGGGATGTTAAAGATCATCTAGTTCCAAACCCCCTGACATGGGCAGGGACACTTTCCATTGAGGTTGCTCAAAATCCCACCCAACCTGGTCTTGAACAGTTCTAGGAAGGGGTATCCAGAACTTCTCTAGCAACCTGTTCCAGTGCCTTACTACCCTCACAGTAATCCAGTGAAACAATACCAGAAGGAATATTTTCAAATTATATTGTTCTTTTTATTTTAATTTGTTTTCCTCCAAGCCACCATGAAAAATTCAAAAGAATACATTAGGTTTATATTTCATGTTTCTGTACTTGCACTTCAAAGATATATTTTACAGAACAGATATTTAATTCATTTATTAAAACTAACTCTGCCACCTGCCCTTCACTATGAAGCAGATTGTAGTTAATTTATTGTTGAGGTGGATTTTGTTTGTATGTATTTTTAAGTGGCTGTCATATTTTTATATATCTAAATCATTCACAGTCCCGCCTAGTGAGAAGAGAGGAAGAAAAGTGTAGCCAAATTCCCACTGCAAACTGCTGAGAAGGAGGTGTATTGGATTTGGATGGCAGGGTTTTGTCAGTGAGGGACTACAGTAGTGGCTTCTGTGAGAAGTTTCCCCTGTGTCCAATGAAAGCATTGACATCTGGCTTCAAGACAGAACTGCCACTGGCAAAGGATGAGTCCAGCAGTAATGGTTTTAAGAAGGGGAAAAAGCTGCTGCAGAACAGCAGAGAGGAGTGAGAATTTGTGAGAGGAACAGACCTGCAGACACCAAGGTCAGTGAAGGAGGTGAAGGAGCTGGTCCAGGCACAGAACAGAGATTCCCCTGAAGCCTGTGGTGCAGACCATGGCTGTCTTCTTGCAGCTCGTGAAAGCCCATGGTGGATCAGATATCCACCTGCAGCCAGCGAGGGACCCTCCCATAGAGCAGGTACATGTCCAAAGGTGGCCATGAAAGGTTAGAAGTCTTTGCTGGAGCAGGCTCCTGGCAGGACACATGGCTTCATGGAGAGAGGAACCCACTGGAGCAGGTTTTCTGGCAGGACTTGTGACCCTGCAGAGGACCCACAATGGAGCTGTGTGTTCCTGAGGGACTGCATTCCCTGGAAGAGACCCACTCTGGGGAGGTTTATGAAGACCTGCAACCTGTGTGAAGGATTCATGTTGGAAATTCATGAAAGACTATCTCCTGTGGAAGGGACCTCACACTGGAACAGGGGAAGAATGTGAGGAGTCCTCCCATTGAGGAGGAAGAAGTGACAGATACAAGATGTGGTGAACCGACCACAACACCCATTCTCCATCTCGCTGTGCCACTGGGGGGGATGAGGGAGAGAAAATCAGAAATAAAGGTAAGACTGGGAAGAAGGGAGGCACAAATGGAAGGTGTTTTAAGATTTGATTTTATTTCTCTTTATCCTACTCTGACTTGCTTGGTGAAAAATTAAACTAATTTCCCCAAGTCAAGTCTGTCTTGCCCATGATTGGTGAGCGATCTCTCCCTGTCCTTATCATGACCCACAAGCCTTTCATTACGTTTTCTCTTCTCTGACCAGCTGAGGAGGGGAGTGACAGAGTGGCTTTGGTGAGCACCTGGTGTCCAGCTGAGAGACCCTATTGCTGAAGAAGAGACTGCTGTTGGTTGAGATGAGGTTTGAGGGTCTGTATGATGGGAAGAGTCTGGAGGCCATGATAGGAAAGTCCTCTTTATGATGAAAAAACCATCAAGACTGCCATTTACTTGGGGTTAAAATCACTCCTTGGGAATATCTGTTCCTGAGCAAGAAAGTCTTCTGGCTCAACTTGTGTTTTTTTGACTGCATTTGTTTATCAAAGGAATTTATTCAACAAGAGTCATCGTATCTTGTGACCTTTCAGACTGATGCTTAGTTTGTTTCCCATTTTGAACATAAAATACAACAGATGCATGCAATAATCTGCTTTATAGAAACAAAACTAACAAAAACTCTCCTGGATTTTCTGGTTCCAGACTAATCTGGGGATTTGGAAACAAATAATAAAAAAAAAAAATTGGGTTTTTCCAGCAAAATGAATACCCATAAAAGATAGGAAAAAAAATCAAACCACCCCTAAACAACAGAATGTTGACCACGTATCAGAAGCTCCACTGAGAGCTGAAAATGAAGTGGCTTGTCAATAAATATTAGCAATATACTGATGGGAGTGATAATGAATTAATGTAGTAATTAATATGGAATTTGATTTACCAGATAGAGGCACATACAAATGAATGCGCAAGATAAGTAAAATGATAAATTGATTTTAATCAATATTCAGGAGTTTCATAAAGATTCAGGAAGCTGCTAGAGTTTTTGGCTGTCTGCTGGGTTCTGGCATGTTAATAAACAAACATAGGATCTTTCTGTTTCAAATATGAAGAGAAGAAATTCACATGAATATGGGCATTGAATCCCACTGATTCTTTTGACACTACAGCATTTAGAGTTAAGCCAACCTCCCTGCTGCTTTGCAATGCAAACTGAATGGGAAAATTAAGGGTAAATTACCACCAGCATGCATGATATTGTAGACAGTCTCAAAATCTGCTCCTGGATGCAAGATCAAAGCATTTTACTTTCAGCAGATGTAACAGGAGGCCATTATAAGCACTTGCCTAATGAACCGTGTCCAGCTCCATGAACCATATCCAATTGTGTGAGTTTTGAAAATACTGTGCAGAACACTCTACCACAAAGATATGCTGAAGATGGGATTTTTCTCCCAGTAATATTACTTTTTATCTCTGGAATCCTCACCAAAACTTGAATTACTCCAACAAACTGTGTAAAGAGTACCAGATCTGAGTGCGGGGATGCACTGTGACACATCCACTGCTACACTTGTGGAGGTCACTCTCTGAAACGCTGCTTTCTGGTTTCCTACTCCTCCCCAGAGAATGGCACCTTCAGTTTATCAAAATTACAGTGAGGATGTGGGAGCCACTGTCTCATCCCTAACTCGCTTTTTGCTGAAGATTTTTCTAGTAATGCTATGGAATGGCCTCTGTTTCTACAGTAGGCAGTTGTTAGAACTTCCCTTCTCTACACAGCTGATAAAATAGTTTCGAAACATGAAGCTGTGCTTTCACGAGAAGCCTTTACACAGGAAACATGTGCAAGAATATGGCATGGACTGTGCCGCTCTCTGAGTCTGTTTTAGACATTTTTGGGTTTTTACCTCAGTGTCGGGGGGGAGCTCTTAATCAGTTTTCCTTCCCTAAGAAATATGATCAAAGTTCAGAGTTAATTTCTCCAAGCAGTTGAATGGGCAAGACCAGTCGTTCTGAAAGGGGCCCACATTTGCTCTCCTTGTACCAGTTTCAGGTCACTGCACAGTGACAGGCTCACATCTGCATGAGAATGCGGCCTTGGCGGCTTGCCCTAGCCCATCAGGGCTACCTTGCCCTGGCATCATCTCAGCTTTGCAACCAAGACATTCTTCTGGACTGGAAAATCTCTCCCTCCTGCTGAGTAGAAACTACACAACAGCCCATGAATATCATTTTACCAGTCAAGATCCCCCTGCAGATGTCATCCTGTACTACTGTGCTCTCCAAAGGTTTGCAATCCCTGAGAAGTGCATCTGTCTGCCCGTAGCAACTGCTTGAGAATTGCCAGTTTGGATAGAAGTCAACCTGCAAATGGGTCTCTGTTATAACACTTCACATTTAGCCACTTCTGTGCCATAGACAAGAGAAGGTGCTCAGAAGATGCTGACTGTTGAATGCCGCTGTGCAATCCGTCATCTGCTCCTCTTTGATGGTAAAACTTTGGGTTTAGTCAAGTAATTGTTCATTTCTGCAATGAGGTTGGAGGCCCTACAAGTGCAGCCTCTTGAATTCTTGGCATACTTGAGCATAAAGAATCAGACAATTTCACCACAGTTTGATTTCAAGATAATGCTGCCATTGTTTAGAGATTTGTCATGTCATGGGTTTCATTTGAATAAAATTGAGCATTATTTCTCTATTTAATTGCAGTTTGATGTTAGTTTCACACTAAGCCTCTGATTTCTAGTTCAGACATACACCATTGTTTCATCCTGCAAAAGGAAAGCAGAAAAACATGAAGCCTATGAATCCTACAGGACTGCGGAAGAAAAAACTTTATGAAATTTAAAGACAGATAAATGTTTCTGGTGGGGTGGGGTTTTTTGTCTGTTTGCCTCCTTAAAACAATTACCAAAATTTTGAGAAATTGAAGTAAATTATACAGAATAAGCATATTTTAAAAATATTTGGGTGGGGTGTGAAGGATTAGAAAGATAATAAGGAGAGGAGATGGAAAAACTGATGAAGCTGTTTAAAATCTTGGGTTCTTTGAGAATTGCTCTTTTATGTCACACAAATCTGTAATGCTAGATTATATATATATATATGTACACATGTATTTGTGCATGACTATGTGTATATCTCGATGATCCTTCTGGGTCCCTTCCAGCTCAAGATATTCTGTGATTCTGTGGTATGTATAGATATGTAGATCTATGTCAGTGTAGAATATTTAGTATGCTTTGTTTTCTTTTATCATCAAATATGGATGCTTAACATGAATGTATAATGCATTGTTATGATCCATGTTCATATGCATATAATGCATAATTCTTTCCTTGACAGTTTTCCTGATGAATTAAACTGGTTTTTTCCTTAAAAAAAAAAAAACAAAACCAAAACCAGAAATGAACAAACAACTGGAAGGAGGCATTTGATTTTATTTTAAATCTTATTTAATTCAGTTTTAAAAGAATGACAAATGCTCAGATATCAAATGACCTCAAATAAAACTATATGGGAAATTTATTATTGATCAAGAATCACTTGCAGAAATAATAGGCTTTCATTTTGTAAAGTAATAAAATTCATCCCTCTTGCAAGATGAAGATTGAGCAGAACATAAAGGGTGAAATTGACATGAAAATTCTTTTGTCCAGTCTGACCTTTCTGTAGAAAAAAATTTTATGATCCCTTTGTAGTAAGTGCTTTCTTTTCCATATTTGCATTCAGAATTGGGAACATAGAATTGACTTTTTGCTAATTCTCAGGACACAATTTTTAAAAATGAAATGCTTAATTATTTGCATGGGAAAGATGGTTTTAGAGAATGTACAAAGTGATGAATATTTAGCAAATCATAGCTTTATAATGTCTTGGGTGCCATCCAGATATTTTTTAATGTTAACATCTTAAATTAAACAGTGCTCTATTAAATTTAAGTTAAGTCTGTGCCAGAACTTTTGACTTGAATGTCCTTCACATTTGGAGCTTCAGGAGGCTGAATTTAATTTTCGTACTCAAATGTGATATGACACAGTGAATCTGTCTGTGCAGAACTCTTTATTTCTGTTTGATACTGTAGATGCTCCATGAGTCTCTATGTTAAGACTGTAAAATGTATTTTGTATCTGGGACGTGTCTCTCTCTGTCGTCTTTTTACCTCCTTTTTTTGGAATGTTTTCCATGCCGCAGTTTCAAAGGAGGGTGATCCAAGGTGACACCATGGGTTGTTAAATATGATGATCCTCTTTTCAGGTGGAAGCTCCTTTGGACAAAATGTTGACTTCTGTTCAGGACAAAGCAGTTTGTCAAGTCACAGCTCCAGGGAGTTGGTAACTAAGCAACAGATCAACTGTTGGAAAACTTTGATCTCCTAATGATGCTCATTTGGGAACCTTCTGACAGGGAATTCTCTGAGGGCTGGTGAGTTATAAGGAAGAATCTAGCATCAGAAATCTCAAAATAAAATCTGGCAGGAGAGACAAGGGGAAGGGAGGCTTTCTGAGGGTGTTTGGGATTGTTTTTTTATTTCGTTCTTTTGGTTATATGTGTTTTTGTTTGTTTGATTGATGTTTTTATTCGATTGGTTTTGGGTTTATTTTATATTAAAGGTAACCTTTTCAGTTGTAAGACCAGATAATGAAGAAACAAACTAGTTGGACACATTGTAGATGGACTCCATTTTTCAAAAGAAATCCATGTGTAGGATCATGAATCCCTTGGGAAACCTGACCTATGCCCTATTATTATAATTCTTGAAGACTTGGTATGGAATTATATAGTAAATATGTATACATATATTCTATAGTTTGAGAGATGAAGATAAATCCTTGTATTTTTTTATTTGTATCCTTGTATTTGTTTTACTGTCATGAATGTCCAAACTAAAATTTTATTATCTATTTCATTTATTATATATTTTGTAGACATTATTAGATTTTTTTTTCTTAAATATAACTCACGCTGTTCATTGCTTGACAGCAAGCAGTGAACAAAGCCGTTGCGTAAGACTTAAAATTATCTCAGACTTTTATAGAATTTTTTCCTAGGGATGACACATACTTAAAAAAAGAATGAGAAATAAAACCAAAAAACCCACAAAACCACAAAACACAAAAAACTTGAAAGAGGAAAATATAGTAGATGGGAATGGATTGACCTAGTAAAAAAAATATATTTTCAAGACACAGCTTTAAAAGAATCTGAAGTATTTCAAGTTTCCATATAGAACAGAGAGATGAAAACTCTGAGTGTTGAAAATTCCAAGTGATAATATTTGTCCTCAAATTTTTTTTGTTGTTATTCTTTGGAAATGTTAGCGACCTAATGGACATATTGACTCTGGAAGAATTCCTTCTTACCTCTATCCTTGGACTTCCACAGCTGTACTATATTAATCATGTAAATTGAAGATATGTGGATCATTTCAATATGTTATGAAGAATATGAAAGCTAGAGAGAGAAATTTTGGAAATACAGGACTAAAGGACACTTTATGGCTGCAACACTACTTCCTTTATATTACCTAAATAGTCTTGAATCAGGAGAGTTCCTAGTCAGGTTCACTGAAGACTTTAGAAAACATGTTTAAAAATACATGGAAGGGATACATATTGTGGAAAATTAGAGATATGCCTCTATGTAAGGTAATTCAAATAGCCAATCTTTAAAACAGTAAGTTATATAGCATGACCTCTAGCTTACACAGGAAGGATTGTGTTACCACATATGAAATAGCTTATGAGACTGCTAGTACATTTCTAAATATAGACTAATCTTACTAAATTTGTCAATGAATAATTTGCTACAGGGATCTTATTAGAAGCCAATGTTTATAGATATAAAAGCCTGAAAAGTCCATTAAAGAAATGGATCTCATTTTTAGTACAATATGAGGTGGAGAACTTTACTGAATAAATTTTTGATTTGAGAATGGAATACTTTTATCAAGTTGTGCAGTCTTGATTTAAAATGATAGAGACTTCGTCACAACTTTTGATAGGTTATACTGGGATTTAATTATCTTCTAGGTGGAAAAATACAATTCTTTCCACTCAGTCTGATTTTGTGCAGTATGAAAATCTGATCTTATTGTGCCCTTTTATTTCACATGTGAACTCTCTCTTACCTTAGTGACTCTTTCGAAGTAAATCTTTTCGGAGAGGGCAAATAGAATAGAGTGATTTAAAAAAATGTTATGCTTTAAGTCACATTTTGAGTTCTATATTTTTGTCAAGTTTTGTTGGCTTTTATGTCATATTTGCTCTGAATTTATTCATAGTTTCTGCTTTTTGTTCTAGTTTCTCTCTTCTGAAATGAATTTTCAAGCCCACAGCAGCCAATTGAATGTTTCTAATAATAGTCTCACTAATTTCATTTACAGAAGTAAATGAAAGAATTTCACTATCTAACTATGGAAGGTTGCATTTGCTTTGTTGCAAAACCTTTGGTTTGAAAGTATCTTGTCTATAGGCAATGAATATCCTTTAAAGTAGGATTTCCTTTTCTGCTTCAGATATATACCCATGGCTGCAAAAGAGTCTATTGTTCACAAAGCCTAAGGAATTCAGTTTGACCTATCAAAATGATCCAAATTCATCATTACTTATCACTCTTTTCTCCTGTCATATATGTTGAGTAACAATACAGCCTATTATTCATCACTAGAGAGTAATGTGCAATTTGACAAGAGAAGGATAGCTGAAAAGTCACTTTCAGGAAGTGGTATTTCCAAAACCTTTGCACTGATCTCTTGGAATTAAATATCTTTGCTGGATGATCAGATGAGCAGGTAATCAGAAAGGGTAGATTAAATAGAGAAAGATGGATTGTATTTCTTCTTAAATGTGTACAATGCAAGAAGGTCATATGGGATTGTTCTCTTTGCTCCTGAAGGAACAGAGGAATCATGTAGGAAGCAAAGAACACAGTGAGCCTAGGCTCTCTTGCATTATGTATTAATAAATGTCTCTGGGAAAAACAGAATAATCGTCAGTGAACAAAGGCTGCTCGTCTCTGTATGACTGAGTTCCTTTAGGAAATGTTTCTGTGTCTCAGCTCAGCCTCAGACAGCTCTAGCTGGTGCAGTGTAACCTTGTTAATTTATTAGGTTTTCTGTTCAGAATTGGCTAAACTGTAAAATACGGTAAAACATTGTAATCTCAGCTGTGGCATTCTGCTCTTATATTGATGAAACAATGTGTGTTGAAAAATAGGAGAGGATCCTATTCCAGAAAATATAAGGGAGCAAGAAAGAAGGAGATGAGAAGTATCCAAGATGTGTTATTCTACAATCTCAAGACCTCAGCCTGAAAATCCTTCCTCAATCTGTTTTGACTCTTAAATTCTACAAGCTGTATGTGAAAGAAGAGTGTTCATGGAAGAAAAGGGCCAAAAATGTGGTCTTCCACAAGGAAAATAGTTGTAAAAGATTCCTTTCTCTGTGGCTTTTAAAGATGGAATCTCTTTGTTCATATAAATTCCAAACAGATATGTTAGTTCTTGTTGATGTTACTGCTGTGAGATGCTTACCTCTGAAATGCCCCCACTAACCCGGGGAGGTCACCAGCAGGAGACAGATTTAGGTGACTGAATAGTAATAAAGCCACATCTGAACCCCAACTTGCTGCAGAGGGTTTCAGCTTCATGTCTCTGATGTATAAATACCATCAGTGTTGGCTCAATGGCTCATTCAACACCAGGCCACTAGTGGGATCAGAAGAGGCAGAGGACACAGGACAAAAAGTAGTCCTGCAAAGACACATTAATCCTCTCAGCAAGGCAGCCCAATGCATCCATGGCTTTCCAGCTGTGACACAAGAGGACTGTCCAAGTGCCTGTTGTACAGCTGTTTCACTCTTTCATTGTGAGTAACATAACTAAAATTTATATGGATGTCTAGCAAAATGCCCTGTGGGATTTTTAATGGTTTGTTTCCCAATAGTTCTCCAGCCGTGACAGTGACTAACAGAATCTTGCAGGGGTCCAGAATATGCTTGAAATACCTTTTACTTTTGCCTTAGAAAAGACACTACATTTCTTTATGAATTCAGAGTTCACAACTGAACCATATTCTCAGCTAAATTTTGGTTACAGAAGATGCCCTTGCTTTCATGTTGAATTTGGACTAGATACTGCTTACATCCTCAGTGGCACCCTGCTTTTTCATTGTTTTCTTTGTTTATTTTACTCTTACATTTGCTTGTTTTGCTGAAGAACTGCTCTGAATTTCTGTTTTATACCATAATTCTTCCTTATTTTATTGCTAACCCCAGCACTACACATACAGTAATACTGCATGATGAATAATGACAAATTTAGCCTCTTCAGAAAGATTTCTGTTAATGCTTTTGTTTCATAGAAGTATTTTTGGAATGTGGCTGAATTTTGCTCTGTAGTAATCATGCACCTATGTGACAATTTACTATTTGTAATCAGGACGTGGGTTGCTTGTGAGAGCCTGGCTTAGTTATGTGTTATTGCTTCTATCCTGCATTTGGCTGTACACACAAAACCTGGTGTACAACTGCTTGTATGTACGTGTATAGAGCCAAATTTCTGTACTGGCAAAATTCCATGGTTGCACCACCAGAGAATTAGGCCCTTTACATTAAATTTCTGCGACTCTTTGAAAAGACTTTAACATTTACTCTCCAGTAACATTTATGCCAGATCAGCAGGAGTGGAAAGAGATACAAACAGAGCCAAAAACATTTGTCTAAAAATTTGGTTAAGTAGTCATGGACAATTGCTTGAAATAATAACCCTGAGTACTATTTGTCATCATTGATCATTAGTAGTTTTATTATTAGATTTGTTACTGTTTCGTGTGTCCAGGATTTATTATGTAGTGAAGCCTCTTAACTTTTATTGAAACACTAATGTGTAAAATGGTGTTTAAACCTGTACTTTTCACTTTTTCTGGCATTCTCTTAAAGATAATGACTGGCTGTGGATATGTACTTGAGTTCAACAATAACTACTAAAGCTTTCAGCTGTAATGATTTTCTTTTAATAATAACACATACCATTTTACTTTTTTTTTTTTTCCATATTCAGCAGTCCTTTTAAATACTAATTACTGCATAAAAAAACAATCTTACCAGATGGATCAATCATTGTCCCCACCTTTCAGGCAAGAATAGATAGGAATCTTCAGGCTAAGCTTTTAATTTTGGCTGCCTCATATAGAGGATTGTTTCATAAAACCTGGGTGACATTATGGGGTGCAAACCATTTGTTTATCCCCTAATGGAATCCCTGCATACATACAATGTCCTCTGTGTTCTGTGACTCTGAAGTGATGAATGCGAGTCAGTTCAAAAAGATTATTTGAGACACTTTCCCTAAGGATCAGAGAAAGACAACAAAACTTAGATATTTATAATTCTCACTTCTGGGCTGAGTTTTTGGCTTTAATATACCTGCCCCATAATGCTGTCTGTTTTATGTAATGATTATTCTGTTGAGTATACAAAAAATTATATAATGCATGTACATATCAAAGGAATTTCAAGCATTGTATTGCATGGCATTTCCAAATTACACATGACATGGCAGGAGGTTATTCTGCTTGTCCATTACATTGCTCTGCTTAAAGCACACATCTTCTTATAAATTAAGTGACTATTTATACTCAACTATTTTGACAATGGCGAATGACATAGGTGATAATATGTACGGAAAAGAATAAAAAATTGGCTAAGATTTAAGAAGAGACTAGGGGTTTCAGACATGTAGTTAGAGGAGCTTGGTTCTCACTGTATGAAAGCCTAGCATTTCCTAAAAATCTCCAGAAGTTTCTTTAACAGAATGCCCAGAATAAAACCAGTTCTCTTAAACACAACTGCTAGTAATTTTAGAAATATATGGCATTGAGCTACACTATTTATTTACTTTACCTACCTGCCTGACTGGGATATACAGATACCATCCCATCCACTATAGTTTGTCTAGCTACTCTGACACAGCCACAGTAAGGACCTGTCAATATGAAGGACTGGAAAATACATATTTAATATGCTGTAACTGTGCAAGACTTTATATTATTTGAATTGCTTGATATGGAATGCTGTTCTTAAGGCAAGCTACTCACATTTTCTGAGGTCTCCTCTCATTTCTGTAGAAAATAAGTCCACCCTGGTGATGCCATGATGATTTTTTGCTTTTTCTTTTATACCCCTGTTATATCTTTTTACAACTTCTGTATTCTTAGTGCTTTTTGCCTACATTCTTGGACTTGTTTGTTCAGCTAAGAGACCAAACATTTTAGAAGCTTTGTAGGTAGGGATCATTGCGTCCCAGACCCCAAGGTCCTCTCCAGAACACATTCTGTAAACTAAGATAGAACCATCCAGGGGAAGGCTCCTTGGGGAGGGGGGGGCTCACTCGAGCCTCTCATTGGGGAATCTTTGATAGATATGCTAACTAGGCAGACGTATAATGTTATGCTCAATCTATTGTGTGTGTGAGTTGCAGTGTGCATTTCGGTGCGTTCCACCTGGATGTGTGCACCTAAGGATCTTTAAAATAAATGCCAGGTAAAATCCCTTTTCCCATTCTAACTGTGTTTGACTCTTGATTTTAAGACCAGGAAAAGGCATCACTGGAACTCAGGGTAGGGAATGAAGGGTCTGGCGCTAGTTGGGTATCTCTGAGGTAACCTGAGCAGCTGGAAGCACTGACTTGCATTCATGCAAGCAGGAGTCCCAGCTGCAGTACTTTTAGGCCAGGTATTAGAATGATTTATGTTAATATTCTTGGTAAAAATGTGCAGATGATTTGGTAAATTCTGATATAAGAAATGAGTGCCTATTGCAAATGTAGAGTATCTATATTTTTTTCATATAAAATTTGGGGTTTTCAGTTTTCATTAACCAAATTGTAAGTTTCAACAGCATTCTTTGTTTATTGCTTAATAGAATTAATTTTTATTATTGAACATTTATTAGTATAAATAATAGTTATTAATAATATCAATTATTTTTTCACTGTGGTAGCAATAATCTCATAATCGGTATTCACCCCAGGGACTGTAACTGCATACAGAGTTGTATTATGGCAGAAATGCAAGAATAGGGAAATTGGCTAACATCATACATGTTTATCTCAAGAGAAGTGCACGGACAGCTGATCTTCACCAACACTAGACCTGGAAGCAGCAGGAGCAAGTTAATGTGGTCATATGTGCACTCATTAGACTCATGTGCCAAAAAGTCAGGTCTATCTTGCCTTGTGGACTAAGTATCCTGTCATGGCTGTCCCATGCCATGTGCACTCTTCCTGATTCTGCCCTGAATCTGTGGAAGGGAACAGTGCAACTCTGCTCTTGCAGTACAACTTCAGGACAATGGTCCATTTCACGGCACTGACATACCCCCAAAAAATTATGTCTCCGTGAAGTTATGGTTGTAACCTTTCCTTGCTTCCTATTACAAGCTTCCGGAGGAATTTTGTCTGAAGTTCTCTCGGTAAAATGATGATCAGAACAATTATCACTAAGGCAGCCAACAAACAAGCACAAAATATGAAGACTACAGGAAAACTATCCTTATAAGCACTGAAAGGGAAGGTGAATGACTGGAATCAGCTGTCTTGGAATGGCAGATAAATAGGGGTTACCACACCTTTTGAACTGTCAGAGTGCTTGCTTCTTTGATGACTTTGAATTGAGAAATCAGCAGAAAAATCCTGACCGTGACTCTGCTGATACAAGTGTATCAATATTTTATACCTAACTGTCCTCTATTTTCTCTGTTCTAAAATCTAACATATCCTCCTAATGCTTAAATGGGAATTGAACCATGCTCAAAGATGTGCAACAGAGAAAAGCTGTATTTTCAGCAATAACTACTTATTTACGTGTGAAGCCTCTCCATTTTTTGCTAACACTCGCAAATAACCCAGTTACCTACACAACTCGTAGGTATGCTCAAAACCTAGCAGGTCTTTCTGCCTTTAAAACATTCCATCCCCCCTGCATTCCTCAGCACACAGTAGCAATTTTTGGTGTCATTTACGTTATATTATGGGAAAACTTGCAGTATAAATAAAAAATATTCCCCCAAACTGAATACAGTCTTACACATAAAGTTTTTGTTGATTGGTTAGATAGTTGGTGGTTTGTTTGTTAGGTTTCTTTTGTAGTTAAGGTAAAAACTATTCATGTCTCTAGCTCAGAATGCTATTTGGTAACATCATTACATATTTATGCTAAGAGAAGTCTTGTCCTTTTGGTCAGCCTTTTCCCTCAAACTCAGAGTTCAGTATTGGTAGCAAAAATACTCGCCAGTTCCTATAAGTGTTGTCTTTGAAGTGGCTAGTTACTTGTTTTGAGATATTTTATATGTTCGGAGACAAGATATCATTTGTCGTCTCACAGCCAATATGCTCTTTTAGTGGGACAGCAATAGATAGAACAAAAATTTGACCCAGATTGTCCTCAAGGCACTCACTAATCTTGTATGAACAGATAAATCATGACCACTATAATAATAAATACTGTGGTTGCATCCTGCTGTATCTGAGGTGCAATCCCTATCTGAAGCTTCCAAGCAGTTGGGATTTCCATTGCTTCTCTTTCCATCATGGAGTATGAGAGCCTGTCCTTTCCCCTCTCTACTGCTACATTAATCAAGTCTTTATCTTCCTTGGCAGCCTAAGAACAGAATAACTTTGAGAACCCTACATGGCTGGTTAGATTTTTTTTCTCCTGAGTAAGATACCTGGGGACACTCACATGTACAAACCCAAGTATATTATGTGGGTATAATCCTCATATCCTTAGGATATCAAGTTAGAAAGCACCTGTCCATGGGAATTTAACACAGGCAAAGTTTTCATTAGCTTGGACAATTAAGGACATTAAGAAGCTCTCTACTGAAATTAAAGTCTTCAAAACATAATCATAAAAGAAAATCATCAGTGTCTTTTCATACACCACACAGAAAGTTAACATTGTTTATGAGGATTTTAATCCGAACTCACATGAACTACAGAAAATTTGTATATAGTTTCCTGTTTTATATATATATATTCCTTCTCTTCTGTTGGCAGAAGACACAGATACTAAGTCAAGTAATACCAGTAATCACAGTAATTGAACAGTTCAGTGGTCTGATAGACCAGTCGGCAGGTGGCTTGAGAGGCTGCTAAGGTTTTAAAGCATGTGACTAGTTTCATGAAATTGTTTAAACACTACAGATTTGTGCTTTTGCAGATAAATATCAATTTATTATGGAGGATGATGCTGACAAGAATTAGAAGTTCCATAGAAGTGACAAAAAGCACAGAACATTTTCTTCTCTGACTCCTGATCTGTATGTTTTAAAGGTCCAAATAGTTGGGAGTAGATATTCAGTTGTTGAATTAAAATTATGTATTTACTGGTATAAAACATTGAAATTGTTAATTGGACTAATTTAAAGACACATTAACAAATGCCTGAGTCTTCTTACCAAAGAGGTCCTATTATTTATAGGAATGTGCTATGCTGCATACATTATTAAAACTCAGCTCTGGAACTTCAGGAAAGGTAATTGCAGATTGGCACTGGTTTGGTTTCCTAATTAGCAGAATAAGGTCAGGAACATGTCTTTTTGAGACTGTAACAGGATGCAATATTTAGTTATTACTTTCGGTTCTTCACAGTCACAAAAAATGTTCTTCCTGCAAATTAACATTCATTTTCAGTTTTAGGGTTGCTATGCTGGAATTGGTCTGTGCATTCTGTGCTACTTATTCAAATATGAAATTATAGATGCCGCTTAATTTAAAATATCCCATGGTGACTTGTAAAAAAAAATCAACATTCTTTTTTAAACAATAAGTTAGGAGAAAATTATAGGAATTTTGCCCAGTGAATAAGGTGTATGGGTAGTCAAAAAAGTGATCAGATTCTCATTTTTCATTTTTGCTTCCTACACAGCAGTATAATGCCAATTTGAAGCTAATAATTTCAAGGTCTTTTTGGAGTTGGATCATAGAAATATTACACCTCTGAGGACTTGTACACTGGTAGTCAAAGCATGTTGAAAGGCTTCAGACTTCAGGAATGTTGCCAAGGATTTTTCATATCAAATGTTGTGCAAGCTGCAACACTGCAAGACACTGCAAGGAAGATTCTCAATAGTTTATAAATAAAGGTATTGATTTATTTATTTTAATTGCTTTTTTTGACTGGTTACTAGCCTGCTGCAAATCCATATATAGGATGCATATGACAGAGCACGGCACCTTTTATTTTCCCTTTTTTTGGGATGCTCTTCTGACTGACATTCATGCACTCTATGACTTCCCAAAAATGGGAGGAGAGAATTGAGTATTTTCTTCATCCTGCATGTCTGCTTATTATTTTTACCGCATGTAAGAAGGGGCAGAAATACACCGCAGCCTACTTCCCCCCTCATCTGAAATTCCTTGGTTTCTATGGAAACAATGAGTTCTATTGTTGTAGTTGCAACTTGGGGGATGGTAGTGCTCCAGCATTTCACTAAAAGCAGTAGCACAAGTTTTCTGTGACAAGTTAGAAAAGTTGGTTTGATCCATTATGCTTCTATATGGAAATGTATTCTGTACCAAAATCAGAAGTCATCTACTGACTTGATATTTAACACCAAGATACACATTTTCTTAAAATGTTTTTTTTTCCTCTACTCAGGATTACATAACACATGAAATCTTCAAATATGTATTTGCACTATATACACAGTATATACAGCATGTGTTTGCTGTATATGCCAGCATTTAATAACCCGAAAATTCATGTCCATGATTCATCAAATCCACAGATCTGTATTTGTCTGTTGCATTATTCCTCCAGTATATAGTTGATTTGCAGGAGTGTAATTAGCATTTCTCAAGGCTTTTTTGATTTTTGGCCTGGACTTTCAGATATCCTCAAAGCTGGAGGCTAATATTAAAAGTAGTATGGTTATAAATCAGCACTAAATTGATATCTCGGACTGAATGCATGCAAAATAACATATCAGTTTATTCATTATGCTGTAAGTTAGGATTATTTAAATTTCTTAATGATTTCTCTATATTATTTCTCTCTGAAAAAAAAAAAAAACCAGAAAGAGAGATAGATCTAATGAGAAATATCTCTCTTTTCCAATTGTCAAAGGTTTTATTCAGAATTTCTGGAAATAATTTCTGAACTATTTTTTAAAATCTCTTTTAGAAATCTTAAAAAGGAAAAAAAAATCAAGAAGTCATAGGACATTAAACTTCGGATCATGTATTATTTCCATTTTTGCAACAACCTTACCTTCTTCATTTAAAAGATGGAAATACAAAATTCATTTCTGTTTCCTGGACAAATAGTGCAAAGATGCCATCATTGTCCAACCGACAGTTAGATTGGCTACCACATTACTATAAGGAGTTTGGTGTAAAAATCATAAGACACTTTGAGAAGCTAGCACATTCCAGTGTCTTTCTAGATAAAATTTTGGTTTTATCTTCTTTATATTTTAACTTTCTTTTTCAATACAACATGGATGACTAATTCAAAATTAACTTTAAAAAAAATTGGCATTAGTGAACAAATTGATTAAAAATAAAGTATAGTTATAAGCAAAGAGCTATAATCAAGAGATACATGACACTGTGCTCTAACTTTTACTTAGAGAAGGTAAGAAAAGGTTATTGAATTAAGGTCAATACAGGTGCAACCAATACAATCATGGGAGAAGTTGTCCGTAGTTGTGATATAGATAAATTTGTTCAACCCATAAATTTTATTAATGTTTAAGAAGCTACATTTGTAACAAAAGATGAAATACATGTTTCTTCAAGAAAAAGAACTTTATTCTGGGAAATGATATCTGAAAATATGATGGTACTGTAATGGAACCAAAAAGACTAATATAATCCTGATGTATATAAAAGATGACAGTAGGACAAGACAGACTATATTCCTTCCGACCTTGATAATAGCACAAATACTCCTGGATTTCTGTGTTTCTGCTTTATATTTATATGGGAATCATAGTGAAATATTGGTTAAAATTTAAGAAAGCACCATGAAATGTACCTAAGCAGAAAGCCAGAAAACCTTTTTTGTAAAAAGAAATAATAATTATTTTATGAAGAAAAAAATTCCAAAGAATAATTTTGGCAAAATAAATAATGATCCTAGTTTAGACATATCTATAATGAAAAACAACAATATAACAATATCCTGGGTGCTGGAAACAGAGGCTCGGTGTGTTCAGTACCAAGATACAAGGAAAATATTTTCTGAAGTAAAAATATTTAACCACCAGAACAAGCTGACATGGCCTGATACAGATTATTCCCATCACTGAAAATATTTATATGAAGGCCGAGAGTAATACTAACTTTTTCTAAAAAACAATATAGGCTGCAGGTCAATTTAAAAGAGAAATTAATTCAGGAAATATCTTTATGAGGAAGAAATTAGAAAGTTGTTCAACTTAGAGACTTTCAACTTAGAGACTGTTCAACAGTCTCTTTTCAGCTCTTAAATGAATCTTGATTGTCTTCAAAGTCATTCCTTTTGCTTTTTCCTCTTTCATTTGCAATATTATCAGTGGGTATGTGTATGAGCATATGTATGTACATATGTCATGAGTGCAGGTTTTGGAGCTGGCATTGTCCAGTAGTCTCTTACATATGGGAGTTTTCTGTTTGAAGAGCAGTATTTTTAATCCTCAGTTTCTGAAGGAAGTCCTTGAAGAATATGAAGGTCGGTCAGGAAGAAAAAATACTTCAGAATATTCAACAGTTAAACAAAAACTTTCCTCTGAAAAGCCCTTACAAGGAAAGCGCTATGTCACATGGAGAGATTCAGAGGAGTGAAGAAAGTTGTGGTAAATGGCTTCTTAATTTAGCTCTGATTTTATATCTGTACATTTGTTTTAAGTACTTTTATCTTAATCAGATGTAAATCACAGTGAATTTGTGATGGGCCACGCAGGCCTCTACAGCATTCATGACTGGGCCCTGTCCCACGAGCATCGGTGGAAAGCTCGAGCTGCCAGTGACCCACACGGTAGTGTGCCTAAATGCACTGAATTCTTATTGTGTCACATGGAATGTGACACTTTACTCCATAACATCATGCACAATAACAACATCCGGTCTTATTCATGGTTATCCACTGGGCCTGTTGAAAGTCCCTTATCAGTTTGGGGAAAACAGCTTCTTCCTAACTGCAGCTAGTTAATCTGAACTATATATGTATGCCACTGTTTTGGTGACCTGGATATTTCCTCCTCTTTCCTCTGAATAAAAAGCCAACTTCTCTGCAGAAATCCTTAAATATTTATAAATGTATTAGATTTTTTTGGTGTTCTGTAGTCTGCCTCAGAATATTTTTTTGAGGTTACCACCATGTTCACTATTTCATGGAATCCTCTGCAAATAATCTATGGGGTTCCTGTTACTGCCATGTTTCTGTATTATCTCAAAAGATAATCTTGCTGTTTCAATCCTAACCCTTCTCCTGCTGTCCTTTTCATCTTAGGGTTTTTAAATAGAAAAATCAAAACTTCATGGTGTGTAACTACTCAGAAATAGGTCCCATTAGATTAAATTTAAAGGAGTTCTCATTTTCCAAGCTGGTGCTTTTATCTCTCCAATAGCTGTCGTTTACCAACAGTCCAAACACATTCATATAACACTGTGGTCAGAAATCATCTTTAAGCTTTTGACAGATGAGCTGAATTTGAGATATACTCTTCTGATTTCCTTCTGCAGGCAATTTATATGTCATGGTTATCAGAAAGGTTGTGTATTATAGGAACCTTGGCTATGATGGAGGGCTTACTTGAAATTTTAGCAGAGTCATTAAAAGTGGCATTTGTGTAGTGGTTACAAGATTTCTTTAAGAGAGGACAGCTAGAAAAACACTGGTATTTGAACAGTAGTCTGCAAAGTTTGAACATCAAGACCATCCTGGTGCCCTTTCCTAGGATTTCATGCATTTTAGAATAGAACTGTTCTATTAGACAGGTAATTGTATGAGCTATCCTTTACCCACTCATCAGAAATATTCATGGAAGGTACTTTTTTAATATCATTACCAACATTAGTGCTAATAATATTGTGAGGGGAAAAGAAAGCATTTTACTTATTTTTTAATATAACCAAAATGTAAATCCAGTGTGAACAATGACAACTGAGTGTCATAGGTTAGCAAGCACAGTCCCGGAAAGGATGTCCTTGCTAAGGGGTGCTTACAGTTTCCTCTGGGAACTGATAGAACCTATCAGCTGGCCAGTTTGGATATGGACAATTCTCTAAGCCACTTAAAGTTGTGACCACCTCTGTGATCCACATTTAAGAATAGGCAAACTCCCCCCCAAGCTCTCTCTCGTTTCTGGCGCTGGGACAGGTGGCTGTGGGCCCCGTGTGGGGGCCAGCGGGCCCGGCCAGGCCCTGCTTGGGCCCGGCCGGGCCGGGCCACGGCCATCCTGGAGCCATGGACCTGTTCCAG
>NW_008238632.1:3474481-3509380 GCF_000691975.1 Corvus brachyrhynchos
GTGGTATAATTTTTTTCCCTTCTTTTAGGTCTGTTAATAAACTTCTTTATATTCTTTCAAGTTTGGTGCCTGCTTTGCATTTCTCCTAATTCTTATCTCACAGAAGATAAACAGTAATGAGTATTTTGGACCAAACCACTACACTAAATTGGTGTTTCTGCCCGGTTACAAACCCAACCCACGACACTGAGGAAAGTAAAAAAAGAACACACTGCTCTTCAATCTTTTGTCAGTATCCTGCAGTGTTGGTGTCAAGAACACCAACAGTATCTATCCCGTATTACGTATTTAATGTCAGAAATCTAACATTTAACATAATCTGAGTGCAACATATTCAGCTGGACTCCTCAGCTTGGAATTCCTATTAAAATCACTTTTCAGCTCAGCCATAGCATTCTGTAGTGTGAGAGGCAAGGATAAGCTTTTTAAATAAATATTTAAGTGCAGTTATATTATTCTTCTAATTTACTTTCTCTTTGTGGGGTGTTATGAACTTTACTGTTAGAAATCCACTTGATGCAGGCAAGAATGCACTGAAACAAGAAGAAGATATGCATCAGGACTCCAAATTACATATTAATAATGACAGTTCCTCTTTTCCTTACAGTGCAGACTGTAAGGAAAAGAAAGCAAAAATAAAAACAAAAGCAAAGAAAGACCCTATCGAGAATCTTGCTTTAAGAATTTTCTTCAGCATCTGAATCTTGCTGTGCTGGTGTATCCTTTTCTTGGGAGGAACAAGGACATAAGAGATTTCTGAAATGACCACTTGCATAAGCCAGGCACTCACTTCTCCTGTCAAGTCAGGGCTGCTCATAACGGTTTTCTTTCTCAGACTTTTTCTGTTGAACTTAGTTCTATAAAAGCAATTTCTTAGGAAAATAACGCATAATCAATTTTTTGCCTTGTAAGTTTCTTTCTTTCAGTACAGCTCATATACTTCATGCTCTCTTACTAGTTTCAGAAACTAATGTGTAATGTTGCTTCTTTGATGTGTATTTTCAGCCAGGTTAGAGATGATATGTTCCGTTGTGCTTTGTCCATAAAATAAATACGAACTGTGCTGAGCTTTACAAATTTTATCAGCCTCATGGAACTTAAAGCAAAAAGTCAAATACAAGCATATCTGGGTTTAGTAGTAAATGTTTGTCAGTTATCTGAAATTCATCATTTCATCCTCCAATTGTTCTTCTTTATTTAAAGCTCTGGTAGTTTGAAATCACACATAATATGTCGATATATATTAACCAGAGATCAAGATGACCCATGTCATCCAGTAACAGGATCTCTTCTAAATAGCCTTTGCTTTGTACTAATCTGATATAATTAAGTTTACTTTCTGCTATAATCCATACATGCTCTATTGTTTCAAAATTAGGAAGACAATCTCTCAGATAATACAACAGCCTTAAATCATAAGCTGGAAAAGCTGCTTTAATGGTATCTACAGGAAAAGGGGTTGTGTAGGACACCTACACTACCCCTACCCCATTTGTGTGCAAAGAATAGGTCTTGGAACACCATCTGAAGACAGATGACATTTGTTAGTCTCAGTCTGGAACAGAGTGGAACCAACAATATTTATCACTTTCCAAAATGAAATTCTGTGATGTGGCTACTCAGGGAAAAATGTGTTCCATATAAGTGACAAATTCACCACTTCCAAATCCTTAAAAATGACAAGATTTCAATGGAAAAAAGCCTTAAGGCTTGTTTGATCTGCAGTTCTTTAGAATTTACAGTCAAGATAAGGTACAAATATATCTGTGGATTTCCAATCTAAGAGAAGTACAGTAACTTCTCAGGATGACTATTTTTTCTTGATTTGCATATAGCCTGAGTTGGAAATAATAGACAATTAAAAACTATCCAATAAAACTTCTAACGATAGAAATGTTGCTGTATACCAGAATACACTTCATTTATGTATAAAGTGTTCATACTTCAACTGGAAAAAATGGAAATAATGCTGGAGAATATTTTAATTTGTTGCAATATTGCATTACATTCTTAAAAGAAAGTGGATTTGGTTTCAGAGCAAAAATATTCAAAATCACATATTTCTTTGTGACCTCGTGAGAAAAAATATAGCTTTTGCAGATACTTTCTGCAGCTCAAAATAATTAAAACTCAACTTCAAAAAATTCAGATAAATATTCAGAGGAATCTTACACCTGTACTTGCCATTTCATAGTCTTCTGCTTTATAGCCCATTGCTTTATAGCCCACAGTGCTATCCTGTTTCATTCACAGAGAGTCCAAGCCTCTAGTTCTGCAAAGATTAATGGATGTGTACACTCATTGTACTCTCCGAGGCGTTTCATTGATGCCAATGGAGCTGGTTGCAGCACAGAAAGTTAAGACAGGCATTAGTCTTTTCAGGATCAGCCTCTAAGCCTATTATATCAGAGAACAAAATTAGGTTAGATTTCGCTCTTAGTCAGGTTAGTGAAGCCCTGTTGCCTAAACCATTGTGCTACAGCTGAAAAAAATTGTGGAATTCAACACAAAGGATAAAATACTTTAAAGGGAAGAACACACAGAGGCTCACAATGTTATTATGTAGCTTAGGCAATTAAATCATCTAATTTTTGGAGAAAGTCATTACTCTTTCGAATGATCATGTGCCAGAACTAAATTTTAATGGCTTATACTGTTGTCTTGAAAATGGTCTGACTTGTTTCAGCCAAGAACATTCAGTTTATTTTCTTAGTTCTAAGATTATCTGATACTGAAAAAATGACCTTTAAGTGGTCCCCACTGCACTCATACACTTTGTTCTAGGAACCAAGGGAATCTTGAGTATTGTCAGCTGAAACAGTTTTTTATATAATTTATTTTTAGCAACAGCTAAAGTTCATGCTGCTCTGACTGAGACTATCGAGATTATAGGAAGATCAAAAGCTGAGGCAGAGAAGAACTCAGGAGCAAATCAAAATTTGAAGTCTAACTTCATACATAAATTAAGCTGCCATTCAAGCTGCATTTATTTATACTGTGGTTTGTGGAAGTGATTATTACGAAAAGAATTTGCAAAATACTTCATAGTGCATCTTATCTCTGTGAAGTCTGAAGATGAGAGAGGGGGTAAGTTAATCTTTAAAAATTTTTTTAAAATGAAAGTGTCAGGTAGAGTTTGGAGAAGGAAAGTTTTCCCCCAAATGTATTGTTCAAAGTAAAACTAGGAATACACTTGCTTGAGTAAGTTTCTCTGTAAACTCTGACTTGATGTCTTCTCTAAAAACTCTCAGTGTTGCCCGGTGGTAAGGATGGTCCAAGCTGCTGTGGGCCTGGCTGGATCCCTGACCTTGCAGCTGCCTTGAGTATGTGCTCACTCTTGTCCAAGGTCAAGTTTTCCCAAAGAAAATGGCGAAAATGTGGGGGTTTGTTTTTTGAATGTTTCATAAAAACTGGTGCAATATTTAATACAGGCCTTGTATACTTTAAGACTCACCCAATGTCTTTGCAACACTCCTCAGAACAGAATTTTTCTTATTTCATGAAAACTGATTTAGTTCAGCCAATTCTTCCATTGCATTTTAGAGATATATCTCTTGTTAAGACAAACCTGGGAGAATTTTTAATTTATTTCAAAGGGAATGTAGATAACTGAATCTAAAAGAAATATCTACATAGTCTATCACTAGGTAGACCATCTATTGGTAGACATTATTTGTGCTGTTTTCCAAACTGGGACTTGGCAAATTAAGAAGTGCACGACTGGAGTACACATGGGAAAAAAACGGTTCCCATCATTTATTTGTCACCATGGGGGAAATCTAAAGGAGATAAAGGATGCAGCTTTTCAGGCCTTTCTCATCCCTCACAAACCCAACCTTCCTCAGTCTCCAGTTCCTTCTGTAGAGCTACTGAATAAAACCTTGTGTCAGTATGGTCTATTTTGGTTTTATTTCATAAAACAGATTTGATTCTTCTGTGCTTAAGCAAAGATTTGCCCTCTCATGTGGACACCCACAGACAGATCAGACACCACACTGTTTGACCCATGCCATGGGCTGTCCCTGTTTTGTTCAATACTTGGATTTACAGTGAAATTCACAACAAGATTTTAACTTCCACCACACAACTCTGAAGCAGCTATTAGCGATGAAGAGGTATCTTGGGGCTGATCAACCCCTGCCTAAGAGGTAGCTCCTAGGCAGGAAAGATCTGATTAATTCTAACAGGCTGTTTTAAATATAATAAATTTGTTTTACGTTAACTGAATTTAACCTTTCAGCTCAATAGAACTCAATCCTAACTTTCTCTTTGCGTGTTCCATGAAGTATTATATTTTTATCTATTACCAGTGGAAAAACTATTAAATAATACTTACAATGTCTTTACACTTATGAGTTGAAAAGAACGGATTTCTGCATTTGTCTTTTATTTTATCTCACCCTAACTGCCTAGCTTTAAGATTTCTGTAAATTAGATTTTTTTCTGTCTTACAGATGGAAGAATAAGATGAAGAGCCATGGTTAATAGACAATTTTTCTTTATTGCTGTGTATATCCACTGCCTTTTAACCAACTAAGTTTTCATATAACAAAAAAGTAAAATGTTACAGACAACACTTGTAAAAAAATAAACACTAAATATTTAAGTCTTTAATACCTTGCTGTTAGTAGAGATTTCACTGAACTTTACTGCTATAGTGGGGATTCTGTAACACGATGTATCAAACAAGGAGGCTGTGGAAAAGAAATATCTATGGACCGATTCTTGGTAGATGTTTCAGAGATGTTTATTTCTCCAGCCGCATGGCCGGGGCGCTGCTGAGGAACTGCTCAATCACGGGACCCGAGGGTCCTTGCCCGTGCAGGGGAACACAACCAATGGGGAACGGGGCTGACCCGGGGCCAGGGAAACCCCCCAGGGCCCCTCTCCCAGGGCTACATGGCGGGGGAAAGGGACCCTGACACTTTACTATTGAAGCTTATGTTTCTGTTGGTATGTTGCCCATATTTACCCATTATCAGATATTTAAAAGAATAACTTATTATGCTCTAAAGAGCATTAAATTCAAGTAAAGAGGCTAATAATATTGTTAAGGTGATAGAAGGTGTCAAAATTTATTGAATGAAAAACTACAACGAATATTAGAGGTGTATTAGACAGATGCAAACACGTTTTTATAGTAATTTAAAGTATTTAAGACACAAAATATTTCTGTTCCTTTATCCAAACTCTAAAGTGAATGTGTTGTTACTCATGTAATAGGGTAACAAATACCAGCACACATATCAGATATTTGTATTGTCAAAGTTGGAATATTTTCAGTGCATAATTTATGAAGTATGTGTACTGGGTTAAAATTGCTCATGTTTTTTCTCTATAAGAAAAGCACTTCTCCTCAATGCTAGGCAAACTTTTATACATCTGTAACTATTTTGAGCTGTAATCAATCAGTAAAACTGCAGATTTTATTCAGTAACAACTAAAAGTAACCCCTCTCTTTGCATTTGAGATTTCCCACTTTCTTCTCCCCTTTCTCTCAGAGTGTCTGTTGAAAATTATTAGTCTGTAGTTGGGATATGTGGACCTACTCTATGCACATTCTATGAAAATGTCTTTCTCAACTTTACCTTCTGATTAAAAAAAAAATTCTTTAAAATGCAAGAAACATGGATGTCAGATGCACAGGTGGCAGATTGCTGTTTGATAGGAGGTAAATGGCTGGGGGGAAATTCTATTTCTTCTGAAAACATTCAACATATAGCAGTAGCAGAGGTACACAACTGCTGCATGTTATGGAAGCTGCTCTTTTCAAAGGGTAGTCAGAAAAGAATAACTTGAAGGCAGAAGAGCTGACAGTAACAGTAATGGTGTGTGGCTGGAGCACTCACCAAATCCAAATGGACTGAAACCCACACCCCACTCCACACTTGAGTGCATCAGTAGCAAAGGCAATATTTAAATGCTGATGCAGCACTTAAATTAGTCTACCTTATTTAAGGTCACTTAGGCCTGGTTATTCAGCCTCAGACTTGATTGATTTTAGTAGATTTTTATATTTGACTGGTTAAGCAACCATAAAATATAGATATATGTCAGACATACATAAAATGGATCAAAGATTTGGCCTACCAAGACTGATTTTTACCTGTAAAATGATAGAGATCCCAGAGTTAAAAAGCAATATTTTCATATTTATTCTTACTTGCTGTTGAAAGAATTGGCTGCTTTCAAACCTAGAACAATAATGAAAAATAGCTCTTTATAGGACAATTCCCTGTTGCTGATTTTAATCTTTAAATACATCGTATACATGAGCAAATAGATAATAAGGGCATTTGATATTGAGACATAGTGTGGAGAGTGATTGTTTCCTAATACTGATAATTCTTAATCCCATAGTACTGTAGAAGTGTGTGAAAGTTTGTAGATGGCACACTGTGGGAATTTTGATAGCAAAGTTAGTTTTATTTGCTTGATTTTGCATCTGTAAAATTAGTTATTATCTTATACAAAAAATAAGGTTTTAAATCTATTATAATGTTTACTATTTCAGAGTTTATTAAGAGACACTGCTGGAAGTAATGGCATTTCAGTTTATTGTTAGCCATATTTTTAAATATGAGCATTACAACAGTTTGCTGAACAATGATTTGCCCTGACAATACCAGAGATAGCGAAAAATCCTAACAATTTTCAGTCAGCATTCCACCTAATGTCTGCTAAGTGCTTGTTGGATTTTCTATTTCAGTCTCATAACAGTTATTAGTCAGTTTTTGATGCCTATTTTGTCAACTTTTCTAATTTTGTATACACTTACAGAAACACCCAAAGTGATTTGTCAGTTAATACATATCACACTTTTATTGTTTTACTAAGCTTAAATTACCTGCAAAAGTGAAATGTACAATTAGATTAAAAGTTATTCAATTTATTTTCCCCATTATATAATTAGTATTTTCTTCTGAAATAAGAAATTTTACTTAATGGCTAAGTGAAATTATGTTTGCCTATCCTGTAATCACAGTTCATGTATGTGAAGAGCATAACTACACTACATTATTTTAACATACTCAAAGAGCAACAAAAGTACTTTGCTTTCAAAGTAGTTCCATGCTTACTGAGTCAAAGGAAAAATCTGCTATGTTCACTAAGCTTGAGGCTTATTTTTTATATGACTGAAAATAATTGATCTATTACATAGAGTGAACCTTGCTCTTATTTCTCACCATGATTGGGGTTCTTTGTTTTTCTGTTTTTTCCTTCATATAACGCAATTTCCAGCACTGACACAAGATCATCACTATTGATTGCTTAAAGAATAATACTTCCTGTTAGGTTGTTAAAAATATCAAAAGTTGTCTTTTATTTTTGCTTTTGCATATATACAAGCATTCGTAGAACAATAACTAGCTATCATTCTTAAGAAGAAAGCAAGAAAAAAGGAAAAAACCCTGCAGCTTATATGATTTAGTCCCTAAACCATCACTTCTGGTTTTCAAGTCAGCGTAGCTTTCATTGAAAGAGAAAACCTCCTTACAGCCAGCATTTATTTATTTTACTATTAATTGCCATTCATTTGAAGCCCCATGGGTTAAAACACTATGAAAATTGATTTGGGACTTGGAAATACAGTAGGTTTAGTCCTATTCTAGTAAAAATGACATATTGTTTCACTATGTGATGGCAGAACAGAAACATAATTTTTTAGAAATTATGTCACTGTTTGTAGCTGTCATTGTAGCTTTAGTTATGCCACTTTTCTCCTCTTTAAAAACATCTGCATCTGATGTCTCCAATGTCAATGTGCTTAGAAACACAGTGTAAATATTAACAAATGACGGTTTGAAAAACTGCAATAAAAGATATTTTATTCATTAAAAAAAATTTCTCAAGCATCCTAGGAATTATTTTTTTAGATTTTCTGTAGGATGTTCATTAAATGTCTTCTAACTTTAAATTATGTCAATTTCTAATGCAATTTCTAGATAAGTAGTTTTGTTTCTATAACAGCTCTGTCCCCCTGTTTTGTCCTTATTAAGCTTTACAAGGTCTTCAAGAGCATCATTTAACATGAGCACAATATTGCAGAAGTAAACATGTACCAAGACAGATGTTTTGCATATGACTTTTAATTAAGAAAATATTTGAGTGATTTTATGACCTCCTCAATGTCAAAAAAGAAAATTTTGCCTGAGGGTTAATTAACATCCTGCAGCCTTTATGACATTGCAGCTATTCGTTGCTGGATTCTTTCTAACAGTAGGAGCTATTTCATGTTTAGGTTTAAATTCACATTTTTTTAATTAAATTAAAAAATCTTATGTATTGTTCTGTACTGAGGTAATGTATACATATCATGGAAGGCACAAAAATACACTGAAGTTAAGGTTACATAATGACCTTCACTCTATATTTTAGTAACTCATGATAGCCAGAGAATTCTTTTATTTTTTCTGAAATAAATTTGTGGACATGGTGTATGTATGTTCTTTTGCATTTAAAGTTAAGAAATTTTTCTCAGTTACACACTCATGCATTATTCCTCACACAACATTTTCTAAAGATAATTTTGTAAAAGAGTGTGCTTTTATGCATATAACAGAAAAAAATATATATAATTTAAATGAAATTATTTATATATACATAAAACCCAGCAGTATGTGTAAAAGAGAATAATATATACATTCAGAGACAGCATTAATATTAGTAAATTTTTTTACTATATATATTTGTTATAAATCGTTTAAAAGCTGCTTTATGATAATTCAAACAGATGCACATTGTTCATTCAACACTGAATAGTATGCATGTGGAAACAGACGAAAAAAGGTATATTAGTTACTCGAAAGTTTTATAATCTAGTGTAACTTCAACTTTTGGTTATTTATTTTCCATTTAAATCTCCTTTTTTCCCAATTCTTTAGACAGTGGTTGCATCAAGATGGTTTGCACCTGTTCATGTAAAGGGGGAACCACAGATCCCTGAATTGGGATTCAGATCCAGTCAAAGGGGTTCACACAAAAGGTAAGTGACTACCTGTCTTCTCATGTATGCATCTCAGGTAGATGTCTGTCTATGCAAGCGTGTTTTAATTCTTCTCCTAGTCAGGGGAGAGCTGAACAGCTCAGAGCACACAGTGAGCCAGTCAATCCCAAACTAAATGAACAGCTACGATTGCCTCCTTTGCATGGAGACAGCTACACTGGGATGTCCTGGTCTCGAACTAAGTCTTTTTTCAGCTACCTAAGAATAGGGTCTGTCTTTAGAAGCCCTACATTAGGCTGTGGAGCCTCCACCTGCTGCTTCAGAGGGTGGGGATCCTCCCCCAGACCTGTGTTGTGCCCTCTAGCTCTGTGTAGGCACTCTACGAGTGTTTCAAATGGTGCTCGATCCTGAGCAGGAGTAAGGAGGCCCTGCTCTTTTTCAAAACTGCCAAATGACCTGCTTGGTGGTTTGAGCAAGTCCTTTAATTCTGAAATCTGCAATAAGACATTTATAAAATCAAGATCCAGTAAGAAAAAGCATTAGATAAATGTCCTTAATTCTTTTATGTAAGCCTCACAGTATTGCTGCGTGGTAAGATGCTTTTAACAATCTAGCCTTGCTTAGGAGACTGGGTTAGATGTCCATACAACAACAGAATATTGTTATGTGAAAAATACCAAATATATATTATTTTATATTTTAGAATTATTAGCTGTATTATATCTATATACATATTAAGAAATAGATTACTCAAAAGTTTTTGAGTCCCAAGATAGGGAACAACCTCAGTAAACCAGCTTGAAAAAGAGATGATTTTAATTGACAAAAGTTGGGAGTGTTGTCTTGCATAGGTATCCAGGCAGTGAGGGGTAAATTGAAATGACTTGAGAGGCTTCAGGTTTTCTTTAAAAATTAGCATTTCTGTAACTGTTCATAAAAAAGCTTAGTCAAAAAAACCACGGTATGTGAACACTCTCACAACAGAAAGCATTTGCATTTTATCTGACTCTTGAATCAGAATATTTGCTGCCTGTGGGGCTGGAGATGGGTCAGCATTTCATGCCATCATTTGGCCTCAGTATTGAGGCTGATATCAGACTGAACATTCCCTAGCAATGTTTATTGTGGTATTGATGCTCTCTAATGAAAAAGGGCTATAAGGTCAATTTATTTTATGTGGACCAGAACACAGCTACTAAAGATAACTACTTTTGATCATGTACTCCAGATTTTATAGCTACCTACTAGCAGTCAATGATTCTGTATTCACGGCTCATAAAAAATAACATCATCCTTAACATAGCTGGAGAGGTCAGGTGAACCATACTTAAGAATGTTTCTCACACATATCTTCAAGAATGCTAATCACTCAACTCTGATTAAAATCAGAGAAGCTGCCCACTTTGGAAAAATTATATATCCTGAGAAGCTTTAAATATGCATGCAAAATACTTGCACAAAGATGAACCATTGATAACTGGAGGTGACACAAAAACACTGTCCACACAGTTTTGACTTCTTGCCATGCCTGTCATACAAATTTTACTTTAATTTTTTTATAAATCTTTCAGGTTGTATGACTCAACACTGAAAAATTAGAAAAGGTCACAGCAAAAGATCCAAATTATGCTTCTATTTAAGCATTTATTATCTCATAATGCACTATTTTCTTAAAAGTAAATTTTGCCTTCATACACTTTGTATTTTATTTCAGTGAGGTGATGAGAAGACCACAATTCTGGTGTGGGACACTGTTCTATAAATGCTCATCATCCTCAACTTTTTAAATGTTTCTTTCCATGACTGCTTTTCAACTGAATGACATATTTCAGGATGGCTCTTCGTCTGAGCCCTGAGAGCACAAATAGGACTGAATGTCCCTGACCAGCCCCACTGGGTTTCTCAAGGGCCCAGAAGGCCCGTTTCAGCTCAGCTGAGGACCTCTAACCCCTGTCTGAGCTATGTTGAAAGAGTCTCCAGCTCTGCCTCCAACTCTGTCTCCATCTCCTGGATGGATCTGGAGTGTACAATGTGGTCATGTCTCCAGCTGTGTCTACTGCTTCTCTTCACCAGGTTCCCTGGCCCTGGTTCATGGCTTACAGTTGAAGGACTCTGTTCCCAGCACCTGGCTCTGCCTGCCATGGTCAGATCTTGTGGGATGGTGCCCCACTGCAAAGGTTGCAATCTATGCTGGGGTCACCCTCAGTTCCCCTTCCTTTAATAAGCAGACAAGAAAACGTTTTCTGGTTTCAACTTTTTCCTTGTAAAATATTACTTTTGAAATCACTAAGGGACCTAGGCCTATGTATATCATGAAGGGTTTAGCAAAGCATTTTCTGAATACTTAAACAGTCATTTTTGACTCACATTTCAGTGGCAGTTCTTTTATTTCCAGGAGGCTGGAAATCACTACTGCTTCATATGTACTAATAATCAAATGAGGGTAGAGGAACAGAAAATATACGCAGTTTTCAAAATAAGAGGGAGAAAGCCAGTAATTTTCTAAATGTACAGTGTCTTCTAGTGTGAACTTCTGTAGCACTTCAGCAGCCTTTTTTACAAAGACCATCTAAAGGAAGAGTCTAGGCTTTTAAATTCCTGGCATTCACTCTACTGTAAAGAATACACACATTAAATCATAAGCCTGCCTAATGTTTTTTTTTCTACCTGAGATGAACTAGAAAGCAGCAGACTTGCTGACATCAGTTTTCATGTTGCTCTACCATTCTGACAAGCAGATGTGAAAATTCAAGTGTATCATGATTTACAAAGCCAGCCTCTGACTTGGCCTTAGCAATGCAAAGGGGAAGCCTGCCTCACAGATGCATCCTTTTCCTGCATATCCAATGTCTCTGCACTCAGCTGTTTAAATGCAGTGCAAAAAGAAGAATCATCCACTACACCCTGCAGTACAAGGTTCCCTTCCATCACCTGTAGACTAAACTCAAGAGCCAGCAAAACATAACTTGAAAGTGGAATTAAAGGCTTGTATCTCCTCTTCTTAGAGATAAATGTTACCCGAGTATGGGTTTTATTTCCTTTCAAAAGTCAAGCTGAAATTCAGCTGCTGCAACTGTATTCATCTCTTTGCTGTCTCAGCAAGTTTGTCCTATGTAAATAGTGTGATCTTAATAAATAAATACTGAAGCACAGCTGGTGTTGGCAAGATATCACTGTTAGGTTGCTGCAGCATGCTATCACTACTGAGTGTTGCTAATTATTCTCAGAACTGGGAAATATAGGGGAAAGGAATGCAGAGGAGAGTCAACGGAGCCTGGAAAAAAACCAAAAGGATGTTTGCCTCAGTCCACAGCAAGGACATCTGAGCACCATGAAGGCAAGTGTTTCACCAAACTTGGTTCTGAATTATTCATTTATCAAAACAAGGTTTGATAGCCACAGTGGTATAAAGCTGTAGCTACAAATTTGCTGCTTAAAATTCATACCATTTTTTTGAGAGGGAAGCAATGGAAATTGGGGTACTTAAATAATCTAAAAAACAATCCAAAATCAAAACCAAAGAAACACGAGCCTAAAAGAGTCCTGACTAAATTAGTGAGCTGGAAGATATTTTTCTTTTCTCCTCTGCTTTGCTGGCAGTATGTAATAACCTATCTTTGAACACAGAAGTCCAAACTTTGGGTTAGATGCCACAAAGAAGCAGATAGCTTTCAAAATTTAGTCACATAAGAGAGAATAAGTATGTGAGTTGACATTTTTCTAGCTAAAATGAATTCTTGTATCTTAATATTTATAAAAAGAAGGCAGATGAAGAGAGTGACCAATACACTTTGTATAGATTTTATTTTGTTTACAGACTGCTGCCTGTCAATACTGATGCTTTTTTGCAGGTGTGCTAGTGCTTAACTGAGCTGAGCACCAAGTAGCTGAGGCAGAGTACAGCCCAAGTTTCCTCATCTACTTTTAAATAAAAATTTGTTCCAAAATTAGTGTGTAAAATTACTCAAGTATTAAAACTATTGAGTGTATTTAGCAGACATGATCTTAACTGTGTGACTGGCAGTTTTAGAAAGAGTGAATTAAAATTGGATGTCTGATGGCAGCCTCCGAACACAACTTGCATATCAAAGTAACTACAGCTTCAGATACTGTAGAAGGAAAATCTCCACACATTTTCTGGCTATACCATTTTCTTATCATTTCAAAAGCATTTGAAACAAAATATAAAGAGATGCTGAACTTGAAGTTTCAATTACTTGAATTAACTTTCCTAGCTGTTCATAGTTTACTAACTTACAGGTGGTCAGAACACAAATTCCAGAGACAATAGAGGAAAACATGGGGCAATACTGAGAATATTAAATAGAAAAATGAAAAGATTCTGAAAAAGTAATGTGGAGGTTAAAGTCTAGGTGTTCAATTATGTGAGGATTAGAAGGAACAAATTTTAGCTGAGTAGTCAGGAAGTGTTAGGACCATTGCATTTATATGCAGGTTAGTAGGATGGGAATAGAAGAAGGTAATGCTATAAAGATAGAAGTACCTCTTAACTTCAATTGCAGCAGGAGGGAAATGCAGAAGGGGGAACACTGAAGGAAGCATTCAAAATACGAGAGCATATATGTTACACAACTGTACTTCCCTTATTTAACTTTGAGATTATTAAGTTACTTTTAATAGAGAACATCTTAATTTGAACTCTTGAGAGAAACTAATAAACCAAGACTAGGGAACTTTGTTTATGTATATATGAAAACCTATAGGGAGCTTCGTCCATTATAAAAGAAAATTAATTAAATTGTTTAGGCTTTTTTTCCCCCCCTTTTTCAAGAACTTATTTTAATGTTTATGACATGCAGAATACTATTGTAAAACATGATATGGAAGTGTGACTTCAGGTGCTGCATAATTCCCTTGCTTGCAGGGATGGAGCTCCTGGTTTGAATACTCTTGTGACTGTTATAAATAAAAAGTTTTGACTAACTGCCTCTCCTTCACTGAGACATGGAAGATCCCCTCAGGCTCTTAATGTGTTTGGAACAGTTAATGAGTGAATCCCACTCAAAAATCAATCCCAAATCAGTGTTATTTCCTGTTTTACCATTAATGTTTTGGGTTGTCTGGGTGGGTTTTCTTTCTTTTTTTAAATGGTGTCTGAAGTGAAGTGATAGGACTGCAGTTTCAGTTCTCATTTGGTAATTGAACATTTTTATTTACTGGTAGGCTGTCACTTTGAATGAGAACACAAACCAGCTAGGGAGTTACCTAGCCAACATAATGTGCATAGCAAGAAACAATAAAAACGCTTCAAAATAGGCCCAATGAGGAGAGGCTTCATTATGGTGCCAGAAGAGCTTGGTCAGTGGGGACAGTTTTCATGAGACAACGAGAAAACTCAGGCATTTGAATGTTTTTTTCAGCTTTAGATGTGGATGAGAGCTTAAAAAACTTTAACTTACAGCATGTTTAGTAGGGTTTTCTGAAAGCATGTGTGTAAACAGCATTCCAAAGTTTGGTATGTTAGGAATAGGATTTCAAGGGATATTTTAAATGTTACATGTTTTCTCTAAATACACATTTGTGTATACTATGTTGTCTATGTGGTTCAGATTTGTCATGCTTTGCTCTTTGCAGCTACCACAAACCACGACCATAGTTGATTCTAAGGCAGGGCCTCAGCTGTGCCTTGGTAAAGCAAGTTTCTCAGGAAGGCCATGAAGCCATAGCTTTCTAAACCTGCTTGCTTATTCCTCACAATATATCAAGAGAGATAAGTCAGTAAACAGATTACAGGGAAAGTTGAAAAGGAAAAACTGATCTTTAACACACAAGAAGCTAGAGTCATTTAATGATTGCAACAGAAAACAAGAGAAATACTTTGAAATATGAGTCTGGTTCAACGAGTGTGACAGAGAGAAGTCATTTAACTTTCCATTGTATGTTACCTTTTTCCAGTACTGAACTTGGAAATAACACTTAAGTAACAGATTTTGGGCTGACATTTGTCTGAAATAACTTTCTTGGCAGGTGGTTGTAGCCAGAAGAAAACAAAAAAAAAAAAAAAAAAAAAAAAAAATTGAAGAAAAATGTAGAGCTTAGCATCATCTTGAAAGCAACTGAGAGCAGGACAGAGACAGTTTGCCACACAAAATTTTGATGAGCTTCTGTCTTCAGCATGGTTGGCCAGTATTGTCTCTGCATCTCAAGAAGAACAAAGTGGCGAAGGCAAAGGATAATTAAAATTATGGAGGAGATGGAACAGTTGGCTTATGAGAAGAGAATAAAATATCAGCGATTATCAGTGATGCTCCTCTTAGGAGTGACATATGAACAAAGTTCACAAAAACATTAAGATGGCAGACTTACACCTTGGTACATGAGCCTGTAGTAACAAAACTAGATGGAGGTTGAAGAAAATGGTGAGTTTAATTTAAAACAGATAAAGGAGCATATTTCTTCTTGGTGGTAGAAAGCTTATGGAATCCTTTGCCATAAAAGATTGTGATTGCAGGTGATATAGACACTTACAAAAAGGAAGTATATAAATTTTTGGACAGCAGGTCCATGAAAATACACTTAAAATAAGATGCAAGGCTGTACCCTCTAGCATGCTTATTGCAAGAAGTATGGAGGATGGGGGAGTAGGTACAGAATATATGGCAGGGAGTGGCCGGGTTTATGTTCTTCCTTTAAACAGTTTCTCTTTTGGATTAAACAGTCTTTTTTTGGATTCAACCTAGACAACAGTCCAAAAAAATCTTCAAGCCCTTTCCAAGAAGACATGAGAAAAAGTTATGGAGAAATGAGCAGGGAGGAATCATGTGACTATATGTGCCAAGGAATGGAAAAAGGGAGGGAGTGTGAGATTCAAAGAATCAAAAAATGTAAAAACAGAGGGAAATGTGAGTGCAGGCACTAAACAAGCAATTTCACTGTTTCCCAATGGCATCTGAGGAGCCAGCAGATATTGCCTAACAGAGTAGAGTAGTGAGGCTGGATATGTGGAACACTGCCTCCTCCACCTCTTTTCAGGAAGCTGTTTTGTGAGAGGGCTGTACTGTATTCAGGGCAGTAGGATTCAGCTTTCCAGAGGAAAAGCTAATTACACTGTACCATAAAAAGCTACAGCCCTTGGCACCAGCTGCATGAGTACAGTCTGGATGCAGTAGTGGTGGTGTTCACAGCGTGGCAATGGTGCAGGGATGCTTTGCAGTGGGACGAGCAGGAATATACCCAGGCACCACAGATGAGTGTTGTCCATTGTGGCGATTACCACCATGGTTATCCCTCAAATGATGCTGACTGGGGTGTTCTGATGTAATATGTGTGTTATGCCTGTCTCTCTCAGCCTCACTTTAAAGCGATCTAGAATCTACAAACAAGCATTTTTGTTAGCTCAAAGGCTCTTTTGTGCAATAAAGGGAACAAGTCAAATCTTTTTAAAGACTTTCATTGATTTTTTTTTTTTTTTAAGCAAGGAGTTGCAGGTGAGGACATAGCAATTATCATACTTTACAGAAATTCCAATCTGAACATGAGAGAAGGGTTTTGTTTTTACGATTCAGTACTAATTGAAGTTCTGAAGCTACTACACTGCACCCAGCCTAAGCAGAATACTCCCAAAGCAATCAGTATTTGCACTTTTTGAATAACATACCAGTTTCTTTAACATATATGTTTACAGATTTTGATGACACCTATCCAGTGTCACAGTTGATTCTTCACTCTTGTCTTAGATTTTTATGAGATCATGACAAAATTATGACAAAGGACCTTCTACTATGATTTCCTTTTTTGGACAGCAGTGAGGAGTTATTTGTGCAAGTCTTGGCTTCTCACCTTTCTTTTCCTCTTCATTCTCCAGAAACTGGAGTATTGGCTTTAGGAAAACAGCACATCCTATACAGATGTGAGGTAGGTTAGGCTTTGAGATACTTCTGGATGCAGAGAAAAATGAGGCTATTTTGTGAGGCTATTTTATATTTTAAGAAATGGTTTGTGGCATAAATATGTGGTTTAAAATTATACTATGTACATATAATATTGTCCCAGCTTGATATTATAACTTGAAAAAAAAAATATATATATATATGCGTCTGAATTACAAAGATTTCCTGGTTTTGAGGGACTATTTTGACGACCTAGATAATTACATGGGAGCCTGAAATGAGTTCTGATTTCCATATAATTATCCATCTACTCCTTCAATGCTTTTCCTTCATACACAATAGCTATGGGCCTCAGCTGCTTCAGACTATCTGCCACTGAGTTTAATTAAAATCCTCACTAACACAATGTGCATAAAGAAATTCAAAACTGTGGATCATCCTGGCTTGTGCAAATTCCCCCAGGAACCTAAGCTTTCATCCCCAAAGCTCCTTTAAAATATGTGGATGTTCAAGGCAGAGGATAATAAAATTAGTGGTTGGGAAGTGAAGAATTCAATGGTTACAGATAGGGAAGAATCTGGTACGTTTTCACTGTATTGCATAACTGTTCCTCTCTTCAGAATTTGTGTTGCCCTCTTTTAAGCTAGTAACTGTGTCAGTAACTTGACTAAAATCTGATGCTCTTGAGAGGTAATATCAAATCTTCCGTTTTCCCAAAACTTCTGAGAAAGCTGATGGATGAAATGATGGATATGATATATAGCAGTCCTTAGACTCCTTTCACTGTAGACTGTTTTAGATACAGAAGTTGGTGCAGTCTGGGTTTCACTTCATCAAGCCTTGTTGAAGGTAATACTTTCCTTGGTATAGTTAAGAGCCATTGACATGGGCGACTGCAGGCACAGGCAGCAATGTATTCCTCAATGTCTTCACTCTCTCATCAAGAAACCTCAAGTTACTGGAGGGGACAATTTCCTCCTGCTGGGCATTGCAAAATTCTGTATGTGTACAGCTGCCAATATTACGGACAGGGATGCTAGTGATAAAGACAGATGTGAATAGGGCCTACAATTTAGTCAGTGGCAAACCAACAAAAAACACCTGGATTTTCTGAGCAGAGAGAGAGAGAGCAAGCGAGAAAACACCTTTAGAAATCACTAAATGAATTAGATTTAAAGAGAAATCATTGAAATAAAATCACTTAGAGTAGTTGAACAGATTAATGGTAATGAATAGCATGGAACACAATTTCTTAAACTACCCTGTAGCTTACAAAACCTTTACTTAAAATGTAAGGTGATTTAACTTAATCTGACATTACACTTTCAGGGAGGAATAAATATAGAATTGGGTTAAAGTGTATGAGAACATAGCTAGTCTATGTAGTTTTACAACAATTTAATTAATTTAGAGCAAGATATATGAGCATACATGATGGGCAGTGGTCTAAATGCAGATGTGGTTCACAACATAACTCTACATGGTAAGGGAATAAACTTGCCTAATATCTATGGAAAACAGTTTCATTCAAGTCTCAGCAGCAGCAATAAATACAATAGAAGTTTGCTTTTCTTTATAAATGATTACAGGCAGAAAGAAAGATAGGTATGGTAATAAATGAATTGAAGCTGTAATGGATACTGACAGTTTGGAATAAAAGCTAGAGGTGGCTGTGTGCAGTAACTAAGCTATGATTTCACATTCTGCAGATTTTATGCCAGTGCTTGTGTGACTTCTGAGATCTGTAAAATTTATCCTTACCACACCATTTTTTTCCCCCTTCACTGAATTTAATCTTGCTATTCTCCTTATGCTGATTGACTGACATTAGCTATTCAGACAAAAATGAAGCTAATGGGTGAAAGAAGAGAGAACTAGAAATTCTTCAGGAAGGATTTGGAACAGTTTCCAGCACTGATTATTGTAGTTAGAGATGTACACATGCCCAGAGGCATTTGAGTGGAGACTGTCACACTGAGTATAATGTTGAGAGAAGAGAAGAGAAAAAACTCTGGTTCCTTTAGTTTTTTCTACTCTTCTTAAAAAAAGCTGAAAACAAGCAGTGAAATATTTATGTTTTATCATTTACATGCATACATACACAAATGTATATATAAATTATCTGTAATACTATAGAATATATAATAATGTGGTACTTACTGATTAATAAAAAGCAATGAAATTGAATTTTAGGTTGCATGAAAACTCCTTTGATACAAAACATAATTAAAATTTAAGTGACTTTCAAAATACCACTTAATAAAGTGTCTGACAAAAAAATTGTAAATGTTCAGTTATGTCGATTGTTCTTGAAGTGGTTTAATAAAGTTGACAACAATTCATTAACATTTTTGAAAACTTGTTCTTCTGAAGTTTGTTGGAGATTTGCTATGATTCTCTGTGGAGGACAGAATAGAGGAAGACTGGGAAGGAAGGAAGAGATTCCATATGAAAAATCTTCCTGATTTGTGGTATTGACTGCTAATTAGAATGTTAATTCATAAACATGGAAGAAAATAAAGTTGTATTTTGCTTTGTTCTGTGGTAGTGGTAAACATGCATTTTTTAATGTCTGTCAAATACATCCATTGGTTTGTATGATTGTAAATTGCCCATCAAAAGTTCATTACTTCCTTAAGCACATCAGTAATTTCTAAACAGAGAATTTTTAAAGAGGAAACAAAAAATTTCATATCTTTGTTTTTGTTTTGGTTATTTGTGTGGCAGTTGAACTGTATTACTTAATTTTCATGCATTCCATAAGGTAAATTTATGTGATTTCTTTGTTATGATTTGATGGACCTTCCCAAATAGATTGCTGGAACTTAGAAAAACTATCTGAAAATTCAGTACTGGAATATTTCAAGTCATAAGGTGAAAATGTTTTTCTTGGTAAAACTGCTAATTAAATCCAAGAAACTGAGTAGTCACAAAAATTATGGCTGAAAATAATTCATCCCATAGTTTTGAGAACAACTTACAGGCAACATTTATACATTCATTATGTCTCTAGTTCAGAGTTAACATTTTATTTAATTAAAGTTCATTACAAGATAAATATTGTTTTCCACACAGCTTTTACATAACACAAAATATTGTCTCCTACAAAGAAAAGTGGCTTTTGTTATGAATTATGTCTTTGGCTTTCTGTAGGCATCAAATAATTACCTACAAAATAGTCCTCTCCATTTGTACATGTCAGAAACCTGTGCATGCAAAATCAATCAAGATTCCTATCACACTGCCCGGAATCATGTCTTTATTAGATTACTTTGGAGCTGGATGAGTCACACTGCAAGACAATGACTGCAAGGTGGGAGAGCTGCATGCCATGACATTGGCTGGATGGCCTGTTCAGAGCTGCTCTCATTTCTCCTTTCTCCAGCAGTTGGTATTGGCTACTTCAGGTGCTGCTGTCTTCTAGACAGAGCAGCAAACATACTGAATGGATTTCAATACGGTAAAGTGATCTCTTTTTCTTGTCTTTTCACATACTGTGTGACCTCATAAAAAAATAAGTGCTCATGGGCGTAGGTTTCTTGATTTCTCTTTGGTGTGACTTATAAAAGCATCTTAGGGCTTTGTATTTCACAACTTGATAAGCTTAGATTTTAATGCTTGAAAACAGTGAGCTGTACAAAAGGTTTTATAAAATCTAGTTGTGAGACAACTCATAAACTGAGCCAGACTACAAAAAAATACAAGGCTGCAAGGAATGGCAGCCATTGATTTAGGTGGAGAGCAAATTTCAACTACATTATATGAAATTAATGCAAATTTTTAGACATGCCAGAATAAGTGGAATTAATCCTTCCCCTAGAAAATATTTACCCTATTTGATATTTTTTATGTGGTACTTTTTAAGAAGAGAAAAAGGGCAAAACAAGGATATTCACAAGAACAGAAGTTAAATGTTCTGACTTTCTACCATCAGAGGGTTTACAATTGAAAAGTCCAATATTTAGAACATGCTATCCTTTTAAGTTATAAACTAACTAACTAATGTATTTTAATTGTGTTTTTTAAAGATTACTGGCTGTGTTCCCAGATTTCACTATGGTAAGTGAGCTACTGATCTTTCACAGTCATCAAATACATGTCATAAAATATTTCTGTCAGTGCTGTAGACTTTGCATGTTCTTATTGTATGAATATGAGGATGTCTGGTGTACTTAACTTAAAGCCTTGTTTGCATAACATGAATTTACATGCCTTCCATTTATGTCTATTTTGTCTCACTCTTCATAACTGCTTTATTTTGTAAGTTTTCTTCAGGAAGGCATTTTTAGGGCTTGAGATGCTCCCTTTAGTTAAACCAGAGCTTGCTTTAGATAAATAGGATTTACTTTTCCTTTCAAACTTAATTACTTTTCAGAATCATGATCAATTTCCCGCCTTGCTTGCTTGAGGGGAGTGACACTGTAGGAGACCCTTATGCATTTGCTTTGTAATAAGCCTTTATTCATACACTTCAGGCTATACAATCAGCTCCCCCGCTCCAGAGTGTTTGCCCGTGTGTGGCTGCAGCCGCAGGCCTGCAGATTGGAATGCTGATGATGGGCACCAAAAGTGCTGAGGAATGGATCTGTGTGGAGGAAAGCAATAATCTGGCTGTGACTGTCCATGGGTCTTATTATATAAAATGAAACTACCTTTGATGGGCCTCTATTTTGCTTTTTTTTTAGTAGAGATTTCCTACATAATACCCTACCTAAAAAATTTCATTTTAAGATTCTCTTTTTTATTTGTTATAAAAGTATTGTGTAACAGGAGTAATTTTTTTCTCTAGTAAAAAGACATACTAATTCGAGATCCTGATAGTTCAAATAGGGTGTTTTCTTGTTGAAACAAGCAGTTTTATGTTTCAACTTCTCATTTATCATTTTTGTCTGTTTTAAAATAACATCAATTTTAAAGCATTAATTTGGTTCCTAGGGAATAAAAGTTTATGGAAAGCTACAAATATTATCTATAGTTTCGCTATGACAGTAATATTTCACATGAGTAAAAATCCAGTAATAATAACATTAATGGAAATCCCCTTGTTTTCCCGGACCTGTGTGAAGACTTATTTGGGGCAGGGTGAGGGAGCACTAAAAATGCTGCAATCCTACTGGAAAACAATTTAGTTTGCGTGCTACTGCTTCTTAAAAGTCAGCTTCTTGCCAATTTTACTGGGTATCTAGAGTGATTTTCATGGTTGGACTTCTTTAAATGGACCATAACATAACCATTTAGCAGAAGGAATAGTCTTTGCCTTTTCACCCAAATGTCATTTAATAGAAATGGATAAAACAAGGAGGCCCATGTTCAAAGGTCTCTCCTTGAACATAGAAATACTTCTGGTCCTTAATAAAACGATATGTTGTAGGCTTCTTCATTTAAATGTTAGAATCATGTAATGGTTTGGGTTGAAAGGAACTTTAAATATCATCTATTTCCAACCCCTCCTACCATGGGCAGGGACACCTCCCCTAGACCAGGTTGCTGAGAGCCCAATCCAGCCTGACCTTGAACATTTCAGGGATGTGGCATTTACAGCTTCTTTGGGCAACCTGTTCCAGTGCCTCACTACCCTCACAGTGAAAAAGTCAAAGCAAAAGGAAAAATTTGTAAGAAGATAGAGTAAATGATCCTTCAGTGTTTCTTTCCACCCTGTGTGAAAACTCTCTTCCGTAATTTTGGCTGCTTGTCCTTGCAGTGGGAGAGTAGGATAGTAATTTGTCTTTGCTTTATTACAATCTCAAAAAAAGAAAAGTAATTTTGACTAAATTCTAGTATTGTGCAAACCAAATACTTAAAACACAAACATTGGGTTAAATTAAATTTCCATTGAGATTTCCATCTCAAGGACTGTAGTGTCTTAATTACAGATTGCCAAAAGGCCTGTTTTTGAACATTTCCTGTTATCTGTCTTGAATGTATGCTTGAATAAAAGTCTTCAGAAAAGGTCTTCAGACAATATAGAGATGGAAAGAGAGTATTTATTAGCTACAAGCTGTTTTGTTTCCCATTGAGCCATTTACACTTACCAAAAGTTTTAAAGCTGAATTTTTTACCTAACAATGGGTTTTCTATCACTTCCCTTCAACTAAGTGCACTGTGATAGGAAGCTTTCCCTGTGGACTTGATCTAAATTTAAATTAATGTGTGCCTCAAACCACGAGGTGTTCTGTCTCTAAAGATCTGACAATTCAGTCCAGGAATAGGGTGGCACATCTGTGAAACTGGATGAGCTCATTTGTTCTCCAGAGAGGGTGAGGGCTTCATAACAACTTTACTGATTGTCCCTTGAAAATCATGCCAACTTCAAAAGAGTAAGCATTTCTCCAGGAGGATTATACAGAAACAGAAATTAATGATAAAATTGACTGGGTGGCACAACTTGTCCATTTCCAGTGCCTGCTCATTGTTGCATAAAGATTAGAGAGGTCCATTAAGAGTATCTTTTAGTTAGTCAAATACAGTAACTCCTCCATATTTTCCAGGTTTACTAAAATTTAGGATGGGCCTTACAGTTTTTAACCTATTAGTCTCTATTTTCATCATGGTTATGTATGCGAAATCTGGTCTCTACTGAGAAGACTCTTGTTCTACAGCAAAGGATCCTGGTCCTTGCGTACAAAACAGGTGGATTTTAGTCCAACAGACACATATAAACAATTACTCATTTATAAATTATGGGGCTTTTTTCACTCACATATAATGCATAGTAAAGATACTCTTGTTTTGGTTAAATGTAGTTCTTTTTTACTTTAGTACAAACTTAAGTATTTTACTTAAAACTAATTAGTATACAACAGACCGAGGGATTTTTTCATGGAAGTCCTTAAAATATGTTTCCTGAGTATAGCTACATTAATGTTTATATTTGATAAATTTATGCAACTTCACAGGGACAATTATTCCTTTCTGTAGCATGGTTCAAAATGGTTTTCATGAAAATAATAGTTACAGAGAGTGGTTTTAAAATATGATAATAAAATAATGGTGCAGATGTCATCTTCACAGTGACAACAGGAGAATGAACCAAAGCCTGCAAGACAAAATGGGATACAAACAAATTCTTGTGATATGAACAGAAAACAGAAAGCTGTCTGTGACTGGGGCTTCTTTTCCCTTTTAATGCAGCTTTTTAAAATTTCTATTAAGGTAAGTCAGGTAGACTATAAAATAATACTGAAAATCAGTTCCAAGAAGAATTAGCTCCCATTCTTACTGGGAAACCACCAATGGCATTTAATTCCAATTCCCATCCAGAGACAAAAAAAAAAAGAAGAGAAGGAAAAATGTATTTCCAGCATTTCCAAGAGAAAAAGCTCTTAGTGCTCTTGCTTTCCATTTTCAGTCATTTAAACTACTGTCTTGGAACAATGGATCTTGCTATATTTTGAAAAGAAGTTAATTGAACTTGTATAAATGAAATTCCCCTACTGCAGTAGTGCCTCAAGCTAGCTATGACAGGAAGACTTAGAACATGAAAATTGCAATCAAATTTCTAAATCAGTATTTCTAAATTTGATACCTTCTATTATTGCAAATATTTGGAGATATTAAAAAAAAAACTCTAAAGCAAACTGAACTCCTTAGTATTTCCATGAAGCAATAATTTTTTCTTTATTTTTGTTTGCAGAGCAGTCATTTTTATTTGCCACTAGTGATTTCATTTTCCTTCTGTGAATTAATGGGTAAAATATAAAGACATGAGAAAATAGATAACTTTGTTGCTTCAACCCCATTACTGCAGCGTGGGAATTCATCAAAGTCCCATTTCCTCATGTATAGATATTGCATGTTTAACCTTATTGCTCACATTACAATTACATGAAGATCTTTTATAATTTTTTCTTAAGTAGGGTATCACCTTTTCCTGTGGTGTATAAGAGGAGGCTAAAGTGAGATCCTGGAGAGCTTTTTCTTTGGGATCTGTCAATCAGTCCAGAATTCTGTCCAAAAAATTTGTATAGTGAGGAGGGCAGGAAAAAATATGAAGGTCATTATTTTTGCAAAAATGTTGAAAGGGTTGGCAAACTGAACAATTATGCATTAGGATGCTCCATGTATATTTACATTTGAGTTTTGATAATTTTGGAATTTGTGATTTTATTAAATGCTATAATATAATGGAAGAAATTTCTTGATGAGTGTTTCCAATGCATTGGCTTTTACGATATAGCAGTAATGTAAACAACTAATTTTTCTTCTGTGCTTATCTAAATTCTTGTGCTACCAAAGTCCATAGATTTCCTCTTGTCAGCATTTCTGTCACTAAGCATATTTGACAAATGATCTTCTCCATTTTCAACTTTTTCAGTTGTGAGACAAATCATACAATATTTTGTACAAATGCAATCGTAGTTAATCTATACATCTAATGTGGTTTTTTTAGTAAGACCTGAACTTTTGCTTATGAATAATGAAGAAGACAAAAATGCACCTTTGCAGATTATCTAGAGGCAGGTGTTTATGTGAAAAATAGGACAAACCTGCACCTCTTTTTAACAGTAAAGAAGAAAATACTTTTGAAGTTCCAATTCACAAGTCTCTATTGACAACTTTCAGTGTTCGCATTTTCTTCTGTGAAATCACACATGACACGCCTTATTTTTCAGTATTTCTATTTCTCAGTATTCAAAGTGATATATCTAAATTCTGATGTATTTTCTCATGCTGAAAACCTCATGCTTATGTTTCAGGATTAAAAATAACAAAACACAATGAACACCATAGCTGGAATTTCTCCAGGTGAACTCAAATGTTCAAAAGTTCTTAAATGTTTGAATCTCAGCTAATCATTAAAGGAAAGGAACAGGAACCTTTTCAACTGAATAATATCTTCAATTTTTTATACCTATTTTAGGATGAGATTAATCATTCTCCTGAAATTCACACATTTCTGCACACAGCATATAAAGGCTGTGTCAGATGGCTAATACTAAGATATCTAACATTTGGACAACTGAAAATAAGGCATGATGAACTGCATCTATAATTGGTTAGAGCGGGAATTGTTTGGAACTTAGGAGCCAAAATGTATTAAATTTTCAGTCTCCCTCTGGGCCACTGTGGGAGAGAATGGCAAAATCCCTTCTTCCAGTAAATTTATCAGATCACTAAAGAATGTTAAATTTAGTCCTTACAGAAATAAAAAAAAGGAAATATGAAGGATTGAGCCATTGACTTCTCTGAACTGTTAAAAAGGATTTGAATTGAGTGTATCTTGCAGTTACTGCAGCTTTCAGCAACAGAAATCTGCATGAGGGAAATTGTCCATCCTCAGTCATACGCTAAACAAACCAGAAAATTATATCTGATGGTGTTCCAGAGAAGTATCATCTCCAACACAGTAGAGGCATGTTGTACTTTTCTACTCAGATTTTAACTCAATGATTGGTCAGATTTTGTGTTGTATCCAATGATTTGTCAGATTATATATACATATAAAAAATCTACATGTATATGTATAAACTGTATTGTCCCTGAATTTTGGACAATATTCCAAGATTAATGTGCTACTTTACACTGGGTTAAATTGCTGATGGCATAAATTGGCCACTATACTGGAGATAAAATTCTCTAAGTGCAGAGTGTTAGTATTTCTGAAAGGATATCACACCATTAAAAAGAAACAAATGTTATCTGTATGATGCGCAGAAGCCAAGTTAGGAATTTCACATGATACTGCAGACTCTTGTTCCATGTGGAGAAGCAGACCAGTACCCACAGGTATCTCTTACAGTGTTAAGTGGGCTTTCACATACTCTGTAGTAAGGATGTTTCAAAAGAAAAGTTTTCATCAACTTGTTGAATGTCATTTCCTCTAAGTCCAAATCAAAATTGTGAGTGTGTCTGTTATGGCAAATTAAAAGTTGCATTTATTTCTTGCCCTTTTGTATCATTTGAATAATTTCTATAGCCAGTCTTCTGTTTGAAAAAATCTGTGCTTTTCATTTTCATGAGAAATTCTGAGATTTGCACATACTCCGGCAGCCAAAAGAGAACAGCCTTAATTGACCTTTGGAAAAAGCAATATGAAATCAGTTGCAAATTTAAACTCTTGAGTGTGAGAAAGCAATGGCTTGTGGAAAATACCTAAGAAGAGAGGAAAACCCTGGTCTGTGACAATGGACAGGAAGGAAAAGGCAGTCTCTTCTGGAGGTCCAAGCTGCAGTTTGGGGAGGCCACAAGCATACATTTTATGGAAAATGCCCTGTCTTACAAAGTTAAGTGGTATCTGTCTTCTGTTTCTGTGTCTGTCTGTGTAAACAATTAGTTATGGTACAGGGTGAAACAACAACAACATAATCTACACCAGTCTTGACAGAGAGGTTTTCCTCCTTTTTTTTTTTTGGTCTGTATTATATGCCCCAATTCTCTGCATGCTGTGTGGCACGCAGTTGTCTTTTTAAGGACAGGCAATAGACATATGGCTTGTCAGTAATAAAATATTTTGTGGAGAGGATACAGCTGTTTCTAGTTTAATATCTGCCATCTGAAAGCGTCTGTATCACACAGAAAAGGCAAAAGAGAGAAACATTATCTCTGGGAAGCATACCAACACTGTTTCTAGCAAATCATTTCTAAATCTAGACATGTGGTATAAACTGATAAACATCCTTTACTTATTGTCCTGAACATACTTATTTTATTTCAATCTTTTCCAGCAGTCTGACTGCTTGGTTTCATCCTTTATAACTAAACTTAGCACTGATTGACCCAAGAAATCAAAGAGATGCCTAAGGTACTCATGTGAAATATATATTTTGTATAATCTAATTCTACCTCTGTGATATTTTCCAACTTTATGTCCTTCCCTTGAAGGGACTTATGGTGCTTCAGATCTGGGATCTTCCCATCAGTAACTGATATATTATAAAGGACATCTGTCGTTCTCTTGATCCTAACCACTGCTACTGGCTGCTAGCCAAACAGACATCAAAACCAGCAATTTTTCATTACCTCGTTATTATCTCAGAATGCTGGAAGTCCTGCTCAAAGGCATGAATTTAAAAGATGTGAACAAAATCATAAATGGAGCATTTCTCATTGCAGAATATTTAATGGCTGGCTTTTCTTCTGTTGTCTAGAATTAGGTAGGGCTGGGTCAGTTAAGGTCTTATACTCCTAAAATCTTCAGAGACCTGCCCTCAGCTGAGGACTGCAGAACAGTCTGTAAGATTTTTCAGCTCTATAGGAAGAGTCAGGTGCCTCAGGGTGAAATGGAAGGAGGTGCAATTCTGATTTCAGACCTAGCCTAGAAATCAACAGGACAGACACTGGTTGAAAATCTACCCAGAGCAGCACCCTTGGCACTTCCTTTAGGGATTAGGGATAATGTTGCTATGGGGTAATTGTTCAGATATTACAGCAATCTCCCATGATGCAGAAGACCTATTCTATAAGGCATGCCCAGCCATGGAGAGCACTAACCAATTTCCCCCATGTTACAGGAATGGACTACATTTTTGAGGTGAAGGTACAATTTGAACCAGGAAAGAAAGTGTTCTCCCTGCGAAAATTGGATGGCTCTCCCCCTGAATGAACAATACCATATTATTATTTTTTTTTCTTTTTTTCTTTCCATCTTTGAATAGTTTCCATAACAGAATTTGGATTTTATGGCACAAGGTATCAGCAGTTTGTTGCATTCTAATCAAACTTATTGTGCTGTCTTTACAGTTGGCTGGTAAAATTAAAACACCCCCTGCCTTCCCTGACGTAATCCCAGAGGTATTGCTAAAAATGCTTACACTGATACAGCTGATTTAAGTACATTGGAATTACATCAGCTATACTGGTGTCAAACTGCACCTACACAGATGCGTAACTCTTCTATCACAGGAGATACTGATTCAGTATGTGCTGGATGTTATAAATAGATAACATCCAGTTTGTATACAGCCCTCAGTGAATAGAGAAGGGCCTTCATAGTACTTGAAAGCAGTAAGATTCAGTATCTTTGTGTTTATTTGAATTTACCTCCCTTGGGCAATGGCCAGTTTTGAAAATTAACCAAGAAAATGCTTTGGTTTCACATGTTTAACTCTGAAAGCCTGTATATTTCATATCTTCTGGGGGAGTATAATATTCATGAGAAAATGAACTCAGATTTATCTTTTGAGGCTAAATGATACTGGTGATGGATATTTTACTGGAAAGAGACATATATAACACCAGTGACCTGAATATTCAGTATAGGGTCAATAAATTTTCTTTGTCAAAGATAAAATATTAGTTTTAATTCTAATGGGACATACTGAAATGCAGTTAATAATATTTAATTATTTGAGATTTACCAAGTGGGTGACAAAATCCTCTCCTTGCACTGCCAGTCAAATTTTCTGTTCCCATAGGCTCTCATGGATTGATAGGCTTTAAAACCTGTGTACTACATCTTTTGTTCTCAGCTCACAGCTGATGCAGTTGCCAATAACTTGTGTTTGTCTCTAGTATACATGTTGAGAAAAGGTAGACTCCCAGTAGGCAGTTCTCATTGACCTTGACCAATCTCTCCTGTTCTCATGCTGGAGATCATTTCTCCCTCTGTAGGGCCCACACAACTGCTGGCAGGGACCCGGCACGAAATATGGACACTGGAATATGGCATGAAATTTGTCCTCCTTTTTCTAAACTGCTTAATTTTCCTGATTCTTTATTGAAGATGTGATCCAGCAGCTGTTCATATAGGAGGTGGAAGAAAACAGCACCACAGGACTGGTGAAAAGCTGTTCACAAATGAAAGATAGGAGTAATACTGGAAGCAAGAAGGAGAAAGGTTATTTCTCTGGAAAATACAGCATAGAAGGACACCTTTGCATATCCAGGTCTTTTTCTGAGGATGAAAATGGGAAAACTGAGCTTTTCTCTTCCCTGACTGCTCTTCAGGTTAATTACTGCCACTGTTAAAGGACTGTGCATTCAACACAGGGTAGCACTTCTGTTGTATTTAGAGTACAGGCATACTATAGGCTAGCAGAAATTAATAATTTTTGAATATTCTTTGATTGCCTCAGACCTAGTGGGAGGATGTACCATATGAAAATTTAGACGGGGAGGCAAAGTTATTGTTTTTTTTCTAATCTCATCTATTCTAGGTTGTGTCTCCAAGTTTTATTCCATTTTCAAACACTTTCTAGCTGTCATGCCAGAAACAGTGACCTATATTTTTATTTTATCCTAGATTTTATTCTTTCCTTTTTATTATTTTTGAACCAATGTGTATAGTGTGCATTTTATTGATAAAAGTTTAATAGTCATGTTTTAAAAGCCTTCAGCTTTATATAACCGATTACTATGTTGTAATAAAAGTAAAATACAAACCACAAGAGACACAGTGGAAGATATTGCCATACTTTTAATGTGCCCCAAGTAATGAATAGGCACTTGAAATAACTGAAAACAAAAAGTACACAGATAACCATAAGCATGCTATGGTAATTCATTTTGAGATACCAGTGAAAAGTCATTGAGAAAGTGAATAATTATGGATTTGATGGATATTTGAATGGAGGCCACAGAAGCAGTAAAGGTATTGGAGAGGGGGTTTATTTCCTACTAAACAGGTGCCTATATGGACTCCTTTGCTTGTGTTCCTGGTTTCAATCCTATTGAAACATTTCATTTTGACTTTGATTTTTCTTCAAATTATATTGATTTTGCTTAGTCTATTATAAATCATGATTTGTGTTCATTATTGAGTACAGACTTATCTGTATTGATGTGTGCTAGACTGACCACTATTAAATAAATTCTGCAGATACATAGATAATTGCTTTTGTTTAAAAATGCTAACTCTTCCTTTTATTCCATTGTTAAATCTTTGGATGTAATTGTAGTTCAAAATAAATAGACACTTTAAAATGTCCTAATTTTCATTTGGAAGAAGACTTTTGTTTTTCTATTCAGCATTAAATAAATTATCAAATGAAAAGGATGGGAAAATAACAACACTTTTCATATAGCTTTGAGATTTCACTGTGTTGCAAGTCTTTCACAGGAACAAATTAACACATTGTCATACTATTAAAAATAATTTTGTAATTTAAATACACCCAGTTAAATTTATGGAGGTCAGTAAATTTGGACACTTCTTTAAATCTTTAGCACTTTGTTATTGCAGTTATAGTGTTCTTGTTACATAGGACTATTTCATTTTACATTAATTCTGGAGTGTAATAAATAGCCTGAAAAAGAATATCATAAATGAAGTAATTAGGTGGAAATTAAAGTCAGCATTTACAGAAACAGAGGAAATTCTCTGATTCCCATCTGACATACTCTCCAGATTTCATGTTCATTGTCCAAAGTACAGGCACAAGGTTTCACTTAAAAATATAATTTCTTTTATATTGACAACATGATTCTTACCCTAATGTTATTTTCAGAAACATCTGAGTCATCTTAACAGGAACTATTTAAAAAGTGTAGCAGAAACAGGGATCCAACTATTTCTAACAGTTACCAGCAAAGCTGCATAATTATACAAAGTAAACAATATTATTTGCTGTTTTCCCTTTCTGCTGTTTCCCACAAAAGCCACACATTTTTGCATCAATCAAGTATATTTAGGGGGAAAAAAAGTGTCATTCCCATTTTTGTGTTCCTCCTCTACACACTGCAGTTGATAATCTTTCTAGGCACTATTCTCCAAAACACCATATCAAACGACTAGCACAGGATGAGTCTGATTATTTATCATTCATCACTGCACCTAGAGATTGCTGTGATTAACTCCTGGTCATGCCTGTGCTTGTAGGAGCTGTGTGATGTTTTTAAGATCTGTCCATGTTTCCTCATTCCCACTCCATGCCAGCTCTGGTTTCCATCTCACCTTTATCCTCACTTATGTCTTTCACAGCAAAGGAATATGAGGACATAGGCATAGATAACTAATTTTAAATCCTTGCTGTGGGTTGCTGATGGTGGGATTTCCAGAAGAGTTGATGTTTTTCCTCTTCCTCCCCTTAAAAAATTCAGCAAGATTTGTAACCACTTGATCCTCTTGGCGACAAAACAATCATATTCCATCTCTAGCAGTTTTTAAAGCATCCAATTTGCACAAAAGAGAAGTACTGAATAGAAGTGGGAAAGGACTGCTCTCAGAGTAACTCATACTAATGCTAGGAAGACTGCGTACTAAACATATTGTAAATTGATTAACTATCGGAATGATCCACATAAATATCCTCCACTAATTTGAAAATTGCTTGACCATTCATCTGCCAACAGTGGTTTAGATCTAAAATATTCTGTTAGGAATAGCATGACTTAATTTCTATGATTTGTGTATTCTTATTTATTTACACACTGTAGCAATTTATCATAGAAAAACCATATGGCAGCCATAACCTTGAGCATATTATGTTCAAGAATTTTCAACTCCAAACTGAAACAAAGTAAGATTCTATTTCATGCAGATGTATTCTCCAAGTTGATAAATTGCTTTCTAGGAAATGCATGTTGGATCTTCCAAAAAATGTATGCTTTTTCCTCTTGTTAGATGTATTGGCAAACTGAACAGACAGTTTTTATGCTGCTGCTGAAGAATCTTTTTTCACTTCTCTCTATAAAGTTATATTCATAACTGAGATAAAGCATAACACCTCAGCCCTCCTCAAACATCATATTTTGGTTTTATGCATTTACTTTGAGTAGGTAGTTTCTCTTGAGCTATAGCACAGTAAGAGCTGCTGATAAAATTATACCTATGGAAAAGTAAATATATCCTTTTCCTTATTCCCTTGTATTTTTATTAATTTAGTTAATTTGATTTTATACTGGTATGTCTAATGTTGTCACGCATGTAAAACAACTGTAAAAATTCCATAGACTCTTCCCACACTCTTTAAAAATTGAGTTTATCTTCTACCCACCACGTAACCTTTTTCATTTGAGCCAGTTCTCACAAGGTCTGCCAAAACTCTTACCACAGATAAATCTTTTATATTTTTCCAGGTCCGGAATATCAGCCTTTTAGCAATCATTAAGCTTGTATATATCCATTTTGATGATGCTTTAGGGATGCCTTTAATTCCCAAAATGTCAGACCAAATGCAAACAGAAGGTTCTGAGCATATTTTGCTTCCAATTATTTGACATTATGGACTTAAATAATTTACTTTTTCATTCTGAGAAGATGGTTATGGCCTCTTCTAGAAGTTAAGGATGTTAGCTCTTAAATGTTTTCTCTAGCATATGTACTTTCTTTTCCAGTTTGAGAAGAAAATTCCATAGCAACTTCCAGATTACAATAACTTCCTAGAGGAGAAACTATACTGGTAGAAAAATGGCATGAAATTTATGCTGGATTATCTCCATGAATGACATTAGGTTTGGATGGACAGTTTAAGTGAAAGTTTAGAAATTTAATGGACAGTGTATTTATTTTTTACTTTCTTTTACTACAGTTTTGTTATAAAGGAAAGGAAGAAGCTCTTTCACAGAACTTTCAACAGTCCAAGATGAAAAATGTGAGTTATATTTACTTTATATAGATTGGAAGTTAGGAATAATGTACCTTCTCCTGTGAAAAAGCCCATAGTATTTTTAACACAGAGAATTTTTAAGCACAAGGAATGTATTTTGTAAAGGGTTATAAACTCAGTACAATATGCCACATACAAAACAGTATTTGATATACTGTAAGATATTACTGTTAATATATTCATACTGCACTAAACTATCAGAAATATGCTGATGTGGCACAATGCACTCACTTTGCCCAGGATTCATCTGACTTCAATGTCTTCCATGGAGATACAATAAATCTATTTAAGGGGCCACTACAACAATGTATCTCACCAGAACACCTTTAAACCAGATCATTCAATCAATCACACACACCCCAGCTGAATCTTACCTGTTTTACCAGTGCTATAACTTACAGTAGCTTCATCTGTCCTTCCAAGAACAAAAATAACTATTTGGGAAAGCTTAGGAAAACAAAAAAGAAAGTAGAAATAATGAATGATTGGGGAAAACTTCTTGATTAAGAAGCTGTGAAGGACAATGAATAATGGAACTGGCTGTCAGGAAGGACATAAATCTGATTTAAATCTTTTACTAGACAAAATACTAAGCTTGTATTGAAAAGTTCCAGACTTACTAGGAATTGGGTCTCTAATTTATTTCTAACTGCTGTGTACCTGAGCAAGAATAAGTAACAGAGAGCTGTCAGTTAACACAGATAAGGTTTTAAAATTCAAGAGAATTAACAGCCCTCAAAACTTAGTTCTTGTATTGCAATGAAATTTCTGGTTATGTAAGATGGAACATGTTGGGGTCCCTCCCCTGCCGTGTAGCCCTGGGAAAGGGGCCCTGAGAGGACAGACACGGGGCTTCCCTGCCCCTGCTCAGCCTCGTTCCCATTGGTTGGTTTGTGTTCCCTGCGCGGGCAGAAGGACCCTTGGTCCCGTGACTGGAACAGCTCCTGGGCAGAGCTCCAGCCATGCGGCTGGAGAAATAAACATCTCTCTGAAACAGCTATCAAGAATCTGTCTGTCCATATATATTTCCTTTCCACGGGACTCCTGGTTTGATATATGCATGTTGCAGTATCCCCACTGCAACATAATGGTGGAGAATTGTGAGTAGAACAATCCCCGATCCCTAAGCGACTGATTTGTGTGAGTAAACCCTGGAAACTTTGGATTCCTCTTCTTGGTTTTGTTTTGCTGTTCCATATCTAAACTATGGAGGAACCGTGGGAAGACTCTTGGCTCTCAGAGCTGCATATGGACATTTATCTTAAACTTAAAATGATTCTTGAACAACGATTTGTGAATTTTAGCTTGATTCAAGCTCAAAAAGAACTGAAACACTTCCTGGCATGGTTGTTTAAGAACTTTTTCTATGTTTCTTGGGATTTAATTCTTACCAAGGGCTTTTGGAAAACCGTTTGGACACAGTTAATACTGGAGTCAAAATATATGCCGATGGAAGAATATTTTCGTGAATATTATTTAATTACCGAGACAGTTGAGCAATGTCAGCTGTGTCTTGGCGAAGGGAAGCCTGGCGCAGGGACCGGGCGGCCCAGGCCACGTGCACCGAGCGCACTGCGAGCTTCAGCGAGGCAGTTCCCGCGTGCGGGCGGAGCCACGC
>NW_008238632.1:3509540-3539990 GCF_000691975.1 Corvus brachyrhynchos
CAAGCTGGAACTCGCTAGCTTGCCAGATTTGAGCGGAGCCTTGCGCAACCCCAGCAAAAGTTTTGCTCGGGGTTGCGAAAGGCTTGTGGTGGGTTTTAGAAGTTTAAAATTGTTGGTAGAAGTGCTTTGAGTGAATTGTTTCAAGCATTTGAATGTGTGGAGTGAGTTTTATGTGCTGTGTGAATTTTTTTTAGATTTGAATGAAAAGGAGCGGGGTTTTTTGAGTGGTGGAGTGCGTGAGTGTGTTGTGAAACAAGCTTTTTGGTGAACTTTAAAAATGGTGGCAAACAAAAGCAAAGAGGTTCCTAAAAGTATCCCTCTGGGATGTGTTTTGACACACTGGAAAAAGATGGTGAATCATAGTGGTGCAGAGACCAAGAGGGAGCTTATTAAGTTATGCACCCAATGGTGGCCGTTTTATAAACTGGAAGGGGGTATGAAGTGGCCGCCTTTTGGTACACTGGATTATGAAACATTACTGCAACTAATGCTTTTTCTTAGCCGTGAGCAAAAATGGCCAGAGACTGTTTATGCTGAATTATTTTTCACTCTTCAAAATCAACCTGAGTGACAAAAAGAGTTTGGGTCAGACCACCCTCTGATCCCTTAGTATTGGCTTTTGAAAAGGATAACAAAGTTAATAATGAAAAACCTAAGCGATGTTGCGGTGCATGTTCAATAAACCAGAGATGTACCCATCCTGACAAGGTATATCAGGTAGAAGCCCAAGAACAAGAAGTGGCAGATCTACTTAAGTCACCCCCTAAAAAGGGAGATGGGGGAGGGGTAGCAAATGATACAGAATCAGAGTTACCATCATCTCCATCCCCAAACCCCGCTCCACACTCTAGTTCATCTCCCTCTGGGAAATCAAGAACAACTAACCTCTACCCACCTTTACCGAGCAGCGACAGCGAAGAGGATGAATCACCCTCCCCACAGGGTCCTATAACATTAAGGACCCGGGGGCAAATTAAAAGAAACATACAAGCACCTTTAAGGGAAGCAGTAAATCATGAAGGGATTCCTATATTAGTTAAAATCCCCTTTTCTATTATAGATCTAGAAGCCTGGGAAAAAGTGGCCAGAAATTACCAGAGTGACCCAATATTGGGGTTGCTAAGAAATTTAAATTTATGGTGAACCAATGTTGGGGTCCCTCCCCCGCCGTGTAGCCCTGGGAGAGGGGCCCTGAGGGCACAGACACGGGGTTTCCCTGCCCCTGCTCAGCCTCGTTCCCATTGGTTGGTTTGTGTTCCCTGCGCGGGCAGAAGGACCCTTGGTCCGGTGACTGAAACAGTTCCTCAGCAGAGCTCCGGCCATGCGGCTGGAGAAATAAACATCTCTCTGAAACAGCTATCAAGAATCTGTCTGTCCATATATATTTCCTTTCCACGGGACTCCTGGTTTGGTATATGCATGTTGCAGTATCCCCACTGCAACAGGAACAAGCATCTCTGTCTCCTTAAAAACACTGCAAAAGTTGCTGACTGGAAGTTATAATGTATAAACTTCCTCTTTGATTCCAGCTTCCCTAAACTTTATACTGCTGAAATGCAACCCTGAATACTACACTGAAAAAACCAAATTCCTTATACACCCAATATAAAAACCATTTCAATATCCAAGTGAAGCACTATCCAAATGGTCTACAGTACTTGGAGAAGAATCTTCTCATAAAAGCATGCAAACATTGCATCATGAAAGTCTGTGCATGCAATAAGACTTTTTTGGAAAGGTATGGGAATATCTGAATGTGTGTTTAATGATAAGTCATAAATTCATAGGGATGTTAATACTATGTATTTCATATGCTGCTACGTGTACTAGTAGTCATGTGGCAAACACAAATTATAAGTTTCTCAGTACAAAAGGAGCGGGGAGCTGACAATTTTTTCATGACAACCAGCGGGAATACTCTGTGTGTTTTGTAGAACAGAAAGGCTGTAGGACTGCAGAGCATGTTGATACACAATCTAAAAATAAAGGGCCCTATTTTTTCTCAATTACAAATGAGTTTCTGTACTCATCAGATGTACTGAAAATCAGAAATTTAGAGAGAGGAACAGTAAAAAAGTTACAGGTGTGGGATTTGAAGTACAAGGATAGAATAGAACCCTCACAGAAACCACTCTGTTGACACTTAAGCAATTTGTCAGCCAGGATTTTGGGGGTTTCTGGCCTCATAGATTTCAACATTAGGGGAAGAAAAGAAAGAAGCTGACAGATGGGATATTTTACATCTGTAAGGTGATGTATCATTATATCTAAGTTAATTAAAAGTTCTTCTTTTGCAAGCAAGATATGCTTAGAAAGATTTTGGCATTCAATATGATGATGTTTTTTCCCTGACAAAAGGAACTTAGCTTTGTATGACGTACTGTGTTCAGAAATTTATTTGTGGGCAAAATAAAACATGAAATTAAATTTGTTTTTTTCAATAATTCACTCGAGCAAATAAAGATTCTAAGTTATGAAATGGTATGTATGTCTTTTTCTCTTGGAATTAAATGAATGGTTTCTGTAAATGGAAAAAAAGTGCTTAGCTTTGAAAATGCAGGGTCCAATTCACAAAAGCCTTCTATATCATTTGTGTAAGTGTATTTAGTCTGCTAAGAAAGTGTACTGAAAGTGATTGTAGTCACAGTCCTGCTGCTTATGTACTGATTTCTAGGACTCCATTCAGAAGAGTAGACACGGCCTTGCTGTTTATTCCATCTAGTGCCAGATGAAATTTAATGGAGTCGTCTCCTTGCTTCAGAAAACTGCAGGTCTCTGCTCACTTCACTGTCCTATCTGCTTCCCTCGTGAAACGCCTCAGTCACACCGAGGCTTTTGGTGAGCAATCTTTAGGCAACTAAACGAAGTTCTGTGTCTACAGCTCTTCCAGGGACTGAGATTCAGTTCTTTATAGTGAGACCTATAATAATCCTAGAGATTAAGCTGCAGACTGTAGGATTCGGATGTGGGTGTACTCAAGTTGCATAACAGTTATTCTCTCTCCCTAGAGGAAAAGAATTATGGTTTATCTTACCTGAAATTTCTGTTTCAGAACTGTGCCTCATTACAAAACTCATAAACTTCATGGATTTCAGTTAAACATGGACTTCCAAATGCATGTCTACATTGTACTTCAAAGGAGCCAGGCCGGACTCAGAATTAGGCCTAGGTAAATTGAGTTTTCAAGTGACTGTGCCATTTCTGAATCAGCACAGCTAGAAGGAGCTGCAGTTTAGGGGTTATTTGTAAAGGGCAAGCTTGTTTCTAAACATATGTAAGGAATGAGCAATTGTTATTTGATGAGAGGTGGCTGGTAGACTTATAATTGTTTTCTGACTGGCATGGTGGTAAATGAAATTTTTACTGTAAGCATAAATCTTGCCTTGTCTTGGATGAAAGTATTTTATATTAATTTACAGCAGTTCTAGGAAAATACAAGCTTGGTATTTTGTTCTGACTTGGTAGCAATATTGTAACAACCTGAGTTTTGCTTTAAGTACTAAAAATTACACAGAGAAGTAGCAAATCAAGTAATTAATTCTGGTTGTCTTTACTTATCTATTTATCTATTTATTTTGATCTTTTTTTTTTCTAATAATGAACCTGGATCTCAGCCATAATGGCTATTTCTATATTAGCTAAGTGCTAAGGAACATTTCTAGGAATTTAAACTTGGATATCAACACTATCAAATTTTTAGAAAAGTCCTTGAAAGTTTTTTGGTCTACAAAACTACAACTCTGAAATAATTACCGATTTTTTTTCAGATTTAACAGAGAATATTCAATAGAAAAAATTTTGAGGGTTTTTTTTAAGTCTGAAAGTTTATGAGGAAAGACGTAGGTGCTTGGTAGATACTGGCCTCAATGACAGTGAATAGGCTCAAGCAATTTGCCAGCAGAGACACTGGAAAAATTAGCTATAAATACAGTGTAATTACTCTTTTACTATCGATAATTATTTGTTTTCTTTCCGTTTTAAAGTAATTGCCTTTTAAAATTTATGTTACAGCATGATAGAAATAGTGGCAATCACAAGGCCTGTTATTCTGTTTGCATTTTTCTGTATTTTAGACCTTTATGCAATGTTAAAGCTTGTTGACCAAAACCAACCATATGTGTTAAGAGAGGGACCCATCACCTCCCTACAGAGTAGCGTAATATTGTTTCCATTATTGATTTCTATTACCTCTGTTATATTTGAAAATATTTAATTTTAATAGACACTGTGTTTTTCAAAAATTTCCTTTTATGTCAGCACACCTATTAAAAATTAAACTAATACTACACTGTTTCCTAAGACTACCTTTTCCTCTTACTAGCACCTTTGGGCCAGATATTTCCTAGAGGGCCTTTCAGAATTCAACTAAATTATATTTAAGAATTATTTTTCCATCGTTTCAATTCTTTTGAGTAAAATGAGGCTTAAGAAGTGTGCTTCCCATTTACAGAAGCTTTGCTGATTTCTATTATATTATGCTCATTTGTGTGTTTTACAAGTCTCATTAAATGTGTTTTCAGCTAATTTACCTAATACTAAAATCATGTTCACTGGTCTATAATTTTTAGGTTCACCCCTAACACATCATTTAAGATGGCTACAATACTGGCTACCCTCCAGTCTACTTGCACAATAGTGGAGATTAATGAGAAACTCTATTTTTTGTTTGCAATTCAGTCACTTTGATAGGGATTTTCAGAGGTCACTAATGCAGTTAGGTTCCAAAATCCCATTAACATTTAGTGAAAATGTGCATTATACTCCCAGAGCTCTGGAAAACTCTTAATTTTCACTCATAAGTGCTCCTCAGTGAATGCTGTTTCATCCTAGTCACACAGTGTTATGAATTCACAGTTTAGCGTAACACCTTCCTTTTTAATAAAGCATCACTTTGGCTACACCAGTAGTGAAGCTTAATGCAGAAATCATTCATTCCTTTTTACATGAAGCATAAAGTGTTAATAATAGTCCTGTCAGTTTGGCCATATACTGAACCAGCCATTGACTTAAATACTTCCATTTCATGACAGTTGCTCAGTTTTGTTCAGTATACCTGCAAATGTCATTAACTTTGTTAATTTTTTGCATATTCCTCTTCCTTGTCTTTCAAGGATGGTCTTCCACCCTGTGCAGTCTGTTATTCCCTGCTCGGTTTTTAACTTATGATGCCAATATTACCTGCATGTACCGTGGCAGTTCTGACCTGTTGATTTGCACTGTTTGCTTTGAGTTCAATGCTGCTTTAAGTTCATTTCTGAAGCTTTGGGATAGACCTAGAAACCTGCAGTTCCCATTTCCCTGTAGGTTTCTTAAAGGTTACTGCTAGCTGTTGGAGTTCACCTATGTACAGAATCTTTTCTAAAGTAGCCAAGAGATACTTGAACTGTGTTACTTTGCATTGTAAGTCTGTATTGAAGAAAGGTGTACAGTAGCAGAAGGTAGCTTTTAAACTGCCTTTTACAGTCCAGGATAAAGCAAAAAGAAAAGGAAAAAAAAAACAAACCCAAAACCAAACAAATACCCCACAACAAAAACAAACAAAAAAAACCCCAAAACAAAAACAAACAAAAAAAACCCAAAAAACAAGCAATGTAAACCTGAAGAGTACCTTGCTTCTGATAACTACAAAATCCTTTGGAGAAATTGTGTTACACAAACAATTTTATGTGACCACTACAGGTACAAGATACAGAAAATGCCGGTCAAGACACATGGGTAAAGTGGATATTAAAGTTCACCTTGACATTCCTAAAACTACATGAGAAAAATCTGCTTAAGTCTGCATCTTGCAATCAACAAAACACCAGAGGATAAAACTTGACATAAAATAACCATTATAATTTGTGATCATTTATAAATCACACAGAAATATGTAACATTGAGATCTCAGGCTGAATAGTCAGAAATAGAATTGGAAAATATATCTTTATTTTTGACAGATTCTAAACTGTTCTGTCTGGAGGCTGGGAAGAACTGTCACTAGAACAACATAAAATAAATAATATTCAAAACACAAGATGTCCTTGCATGTAGCGTTACATAACAAAAAAACCAGAATGATTCTTTTCCATCAGTGAATTTTCAGCTTCTTGTACTCCAACAATCTTATCTTGGAGTGTTTGCTAGTTTAGCAAACTGTTACTTTGCTCTGTCTAGGTAGACTAGTGCATTTTTTTTTTTTCTTCTAATTTACATCCAATTTGTTTAGGTGGGAGAAAGGAGCATCAGGAATTCTTGACTTTTGATCAGGAATAAAGAACAAGTTTTCATGAATGATAGGGAAGATACTGATTTTCTGTCAGAATCCTTCTTGGAAAGAACTGACTGAATTAAAACAACAACAAAAAAATTGGTCTCTAAATGCTTAACATGTAATGTTTGAAAAAAAATTCTCAGAGACTTCAGAGCATCTGTAAATATATGTTCTTGACCAAAATGTGTGGGTTTAATATCTTTATGTTCTTGCTTAATACTGCAGTCAAAAGTGACCCTGCAGACACTGGCTTCAGTACAAATAGGGGAAAAATCCCTCAAGGAAATAACTTCCTGGGATTCTTACTATAGTATGACTGGAAGGAACTACAACTACTGTAATTGCTTGTCTTTCACAGAAAAGTTCTGGACACCATTTATAAATACTACATGTTAGAAAACTAAAATCCACTGAAATTAAGAGAAAGATTTTTACATTGTCAAATTTAATAGAAACAGGACTGGCATCAAATCAAGCTGAAGAACACATAAGATCAAAAATGTGCCTTCTTGAGGATGAGAGGTTTGTGGAGTTGGGTTATTTTTTACGTTTACCCATTTGTTTGACTCAACAACATTTGCATATGGTAAAATTGGATTGGAAACACAAAGGGACAGTAGTGGTCAATTTGAAGTGATTTGAGAGTTAATCTAAAACACTTGTTCATCTTAATTTGTTTTACAAATCTTGACACAAAACTGTGATCTAGCATATAGTCATTATGCTATAATGTTTTATAACTGATTTTTTCAAGAATCTTGTGATTTCTAACAGTGGAATATCTAAATTCTACAGAACACCTTTTATTAAAGTAAATGAGGCTTCTAATAGAGTGTTATGGATTTAGAGATGTGAGATGCAGAAGGAGTCTTTGTTTCCTAATTTTTTAATTTATATTTGTTCTGCTCCAACAGGAGCACATTTTAATTTTATGCTAAAGAAAAGAGATACTAAAAACCAACAACTGTGTGCATTCATTACTGCTGAAATGAAGGCTTAACTAGGGACAAAGCAGTAAAATGAAATTGAATGTTAAAATGGTATTTCTCTGCATCAGCTTCCCAGTTTCTATTTTAAATATTGGTTGCAGAAGCCAAAGCAAATATACATCTGTTTTGCATTGCAAACTGACTTGACACATTGAACAGAGTATTTAATCTGTTTTGGACACACAGAATGCAAATCACTATAATACCTTGGTGCTGTTGTCATGCCTAAGAGTATTGAAGACTTGCACTATGATGTTTAACCTACTGTGTATTGAATTTGTGTTGTAATGTTATTCCAGTGAGTACCAGATTTTGTCATATACAGAAGCTTCAGCCCTGTGATTGCTATGTCTCACACCTACACAGACCTTTTAGTCTGTAATTGCATATGCAAGTGCATTATTAATGGCAAAAATTATCTCCCTGTTTTGGACATGAAGATACCATATTGTCATGCTAGTTGCTCAGTTCCATTCAGCATACCAGCAAAGGTCATTAACTTTAAATTTTTTGCATATTCCTCTTCCAGAGGAAGTGATCAGACAAAACGTAAAGATTTATATAAATTTTCTCCTCTTTCTTAATCTGCATGCCTGCAAAACCAGAGAAATCCAGGGATTATCTGGCAGACAGATAATAGAAGTATCATTTAGAAAGATACCAAATTTTCTCTCCAGCTAACAATATTTGTAAAAATGTTTTTTACTATTTTCCTCTGGAAAATTCCTTCTTTCCTTCCTTCCTTCCTTCCTTCCTTCCTTCCTTCCTCTCTTCATCCTATTGGAGAAATGCAAGCTCAGTTCATAGTTGCTTTCCTATGAGAATCTTCTCAATAAATAGTTCTTCTGGTACAGTTGATGACAAAGTGCTTCTGAAATATTTTTATCACACATTTTGGATTTGTTTCTTACCCCTTTCTGCTTATGCAATTTAGGAACATAAAAGCAAAAGAGACTCTCTGGGTTGGCAAGTCCAGACATTCTGCTGGTAAACAAGCAATCTCAGCAATACTATTCATCTTATGCTATTTACCTCTGTTTTTCTTCTCTGATACCTCTTTTGCATTTTTCCTATCAGCCTCTTAGTAAAATAAGCATCTCCTTCCATTGTTTTATGTTGCTTCCTTTTTCCTCCACTGTATTAAATGCTTTGGAGTCTTTTTCTGCTATTTTATTGCCTCTTTTTCTTTCCCTTCCAAATCCTATCCTAATATAACCAACCCTGTGAGATAATTAAAAATTTCTCTATTGTAGAGTCTGGAAAAATGACTGGCTTAGGTGGTTCATCTTAAGTTTTATTCTCTTTTAGATATTTTCACCTGGGTCTTATTTAATAGCAATGACAGGCAAAAGGCTAACTCTAAAGGCAGATTTTTGCCTTGGCAGTTGAACTCTGAAAAGGAAACATAAAATTGAAATGGTAAGTTTCTGTGCTCACTGTATCTCTGTGAAGTTAGAGGAGGTGTAATCAGATGACAAAGATCAGGCTGGACTCAGAATTGAATGGATGTCTCTCCTTTTCCTTCCATCATCGTGAGTACAAATAAATGGAAGAGGGAAACTGTGAGCTGATATTACAGCTGCCAGTGAATGACTGGATCCCCAACAAAGCCCTGGCTCACAATAAAGCTAACTGAGCAGGATGTGGATGTGACATGTGAAACCAGTAGGCAGGACACATAACAAATGACAAATGGAGAAACTTCAAAGGTACCTGAAGTGTTGGCTTTTGGGAAAAGAGTCTTGTGAGGGTGACAACACCGTATAAGGTTGAGATCACTTAGGTTACAGTATCAGAAAAAGCAATAGGTGCAGCAAAAGTGGGATCAATTGGAAGAAAAGTTTGTTTATTTTGGAGAAGACTGGAGTGAAGATAGCGAAGAGATAGGTCAAGAAACAGGAAGAAGGGTAACGAGGTAAGTGAATAATATGATCAATGCTTTAAAGGTACATATGAGTAGGCTCCAGCTTGATTATTACAATCTAATCGGGGCACTAAACCCCTCTGTTCTGACAATACCACAAGGGCCAAACCTCCTTTAGAACTTCCTTTAGTGGTGGTGGTTTCCCTAGCTAGAAGGAAATCAATGAAGCACGTGGATAGGGAACCCTGGCATTACCATGCTAGTACCCATTCTGGGCCTGGGAGCATGGAAAAATACCTTCTCTCCCAAAGAGCAAAATCAAGTGATTTACTTCACAGCTCTGTTATAAACATCTTACATGACCTTTAATATACTGTTATCTGGACTGCTCTCTCTCATGCTTCTTCTGTTTCAGTCAACAGCACTTCAGTGCATGAATTGATCTCTAAGTATACAGTCATATTGGTTATTTATCACCAGTGCCTCATCAAGCTAGATTGAGTTTATTTGACATGTATATTGATACATTAGATCCTTACTTATGTCTGCAAATCTCTGCCACTCCATATCTTGATCTCAGGTCACCTTTTCAACATCATTGTTTTCGATATACTTGTTCAGTTATTATTTGCCAAAATCTAGCAAACAAATCATCTTGTACAAAACAGGAATATAGAAACCTATGATTAGGAATTATTCAGTATCTCAATATTTGGCTTATCATCACATTTTTCTTGAAGGCCCTTAATAAAAATGTTGTTTTTCTGACTTTGGAAATCATGGCTTTAAAAGTCATGGCTATAAAAGATGTTTCAAGTTAGTCACCCAAAGTGGAGGTATTTAATCATTAGTTACTTTGTTCTATAATTCAGCTCAATTTCTTAAACAGCACAAGAGAAAGAAATGAAATGGTTTAATCCACTCTATTGGTCTCAGCTATATTCTCTTTAAAGTGCAAACAACATTAAAAAATAATTGAGCGTATACTTGTAACTAGCATAAAAAGTTATGACCATGATTCTGAATGCTACATGGACTTAATTTATTGAGAAAGCCTTGTGACCATTTTTTTATTCCTACTTTCTATTTTTGAGCTAATTGAGCTTGGTCTAGAATTGAAATCACAAATGAATTTATGCTTTAAAATTCAATTTTTTTAGTGGAATGAAAAGAACCATTCCAGTGTCTCCGTCACCCGAAGAGAGTAAATTTGGATACCTGTGGTATCATTAGGTCTATACAGATACCTGTCTTATTTAGATTAGCTTTTCAGAGGCAATGAAGAAGATCATTAAAATTGTCTGATCTTCTCCATAAGTTTTTATGACTCTGATTAAGTTACTTGGGAGCGTTATGCTACGCTTGAGGGGATAAATTGACTCATTTTAGCAATAGTCCTATTAATTAAGTCTGCTAGAAATCTTGGAGTCCTTTACTGTATCCAGATTGTTTGTAAATACTTTAATTTATTTGAATATGTATATGTTTGCAATGTAAACTTTGTTTCCTTTTCCCACTTTAATCCTAAAATAGATTTTGCTGCTAGGAAATAAAAAGCAAAAATTAAAAGCCCATATTTCTGGTTCAATAGATAAGTTTATGCAAAATACCCTTCTTCAGCTGGTTAAATTTGGAACACTAATTTGAAACATCTTGGAGGAAATCTGTGGATATTTCCTCTTTGTGGAAAGTCAGATTCAAAAATCTTTAAGCTTAGGTATTTTAACTACTTTTTGACATATTTGATACATGTACGTTTGCAAATTGTCACATAGAAAATGAAAGCTTAAAGCTGAAGTGTCTCCAATATATTTTATTTTAGTATTTTTGTCCAAAATTCTACTTAAACTGAAAACTTTTAGGAGGTAGTCTAACTTCAGAATTAATTAAATTTCTCACTAAACTGAAAGAGAAACATGGCACAGATTTGGTAAAAGTCTATAGGTCTGTGTGCTTATTTAGGTTAAGGAAAGGCAAAATTCAAGTCTCTAATTCTGTCTGGAAATCTACACTGTAGTCCTGAACACTTGGTCCTGATTTGTCTGTGAAGAAGAAAACCATTATGAATATTTTCCATTTGAAGTTTTTGTACGTGTAAGTAATTATTATAGCAGTATCCTTACTGAATCTAACTCTCACAGATCATTGTGCTTTTGAGCAACAGACAAGGTTTTTTGCTGATTAGGGCAAAACTTTGGGTTTTATTAAGTGTGGGGGAGATTTTTCTTAACCTGAAAACATTAATAGATTGGAAAAGCTATATTCTATTCAACTCCAATTACAATATGTTAGTCTTTATAATAAAACAGAATAATATCCTGTGGGTGAAATTCTTTTTAAAGTATTTTCCTCCATGTCAAATTAGGATCTGTTTGGGGAAAAATGAGTGAAATCCATTCACGGAAAATTGCACTTTAAAATAATGATTAGTATTCCATACAAAATAAAGATAACCAAACAAGGAAAAATACATAGTTAGATGTGAGATTGTCTGGATAAGAATAATATTCAAAAATATATTTACATAATAAATAAAATAATTTATGGAATAAATACAATATATTTGCATAACAAATAATTGTATAAGTGATAGATACACTCGTAAAGAAAATTTATGTGATTCCATTCCTATGGGACGTTAAACTTATGTGCCTCCTGTACACGGCTCATGTGATAAAATGCCATATGGTGAATGTTAGGAAGGTGTCTTAGCAAGTATTTAAAACCCTAAGCTTCTAATAGTAGTTTTAGTATTTTTCCCTCTTCTTTCAAAGAAATTAGCATTTAAAACCCTACTTTTAATTTCACTAAAAGTGGAAAAAGACATAGTCCTCTCAGGGAATTATCAACTAAAAAGTTAAGCGCTGTAAAAAAGGAGGAATGAATCAGGCATTGCTCCAATATCTGGTACTGGTCAAAGATCTCTGCACCAGTTCAGAGGTGATTTGTTCAGCGGCAAAGTCAGCGTTATTTTTATTGAATTCTTGGCATAATTACAGCCTGAATCATTTGATTTAGGGCTGTTTGGGGGGTTTTTTGTTTGGTTTTGGCTTTGTTGGGTTTTTTTGTTGTTGTTGTTTACTGCTATAAATACAAAATATTTCAAGAGAGTTTCCAGATAAGTTTGGGACTTGATGAGTTAGAAGATCTTTCTATAAGCAGCAAGCTAGCTGGGATGTCGTGGAAGTGAAAAGCCTAGATGAGAGAACTGCTGAAAAGTCTTTCTGCTTTACATGATCTTATCCTGGGAGCCACTTTTTCAGGAACTGAGTCTCATTCAGAATTTGGCAGGACTGCAGAGCCTCACTCGGGCCTAATAGACTGGAGTAGGGCCCAGTTTGTGCTGATTAGGTGGCCTGATTTGGAATTTTTCTTGACAAAAAGTTTTTGCTGTGTAAACTGTACAAAGCCCTGTTCCACTCAGCTTGCTTCTTCTCTTCAGATTTAACAGAAGAGCAAGACATTCTACTAATTAGGAATGATCACTGGGTCACGAGGTTCCAGTTAGTAAATGTGAAAGCAATCTTCTTGTCTTTGTCAGTCTTATTCCAACAACTTGGGTACTTCAATCTTTACCCATTTTTTCAGAATATGCATGATTGTCTCTGTTCTTGTCAGGAATCTAAATAAATGAGTAAAAAAGTTCCGTCTTAGGTCCCCTGGGAGTTGAGTTGCTACAGGATTTATATCTCAGAATAATGTCTTTCCAGTTCATCTTTCTCCTCTGTCTCCTGTCCTTGTGCTGCCAGACACTTTTTTCTCCCTGTTGTTCTACCAAAATTTCCTATGGAAATGCTGGCTGTTCCCATGACAGTAGACTGCTAATGATCGTGAGTCCAATATGATGACCATGGCCAAGGACAGAACCCATGGAAAAAGGGAAGAGAGAGCAGGGTCTTTACCAGCACTTTACCTTTTAATAGACGTAACCTTGGGCCCTGGAGATAAATGAAAAATCCTGAATTAAGATGAACTACTGGCTACAACTGGAATTAAAGTCAGTTATTAAAAGTAAGTTACTGTCATTTTTTTAACCATACATTCTATACAGAGACACCTTTTAACTCAATATCAATCAAAATTATTTTTGAATGTATTGAGCCATGTAAGAACAAAGTGTTCTATATTTTTTCCATTCACTTTTGTGTTTCCTTTGTCTATAGAATATAACAATTGCTGTTTTTAATTTATATTCTATTTTAAATATGCTACTATCTACTTGATAAAAGGAAACAACTATACAATCCCCTTAGACATCAACTAAGTACGCAAGAGGAGAAATGATGTTCAAATCCTTGTGCAAGGCATTCTTTAAGGTAGTTCAGTCCAAGTGGTCTCCAAATAAAGTTGGTTCTTTATCTATGTTATGTAAGATATAGGTGTTTCTTAGCTGCCCCCCAGCCTGTCCTGCTCCCTAGATGGGGGCTGGTGTCCAGAGGTGATGGGACAGGTCTTGGCCATCAGGTCCCTGCCTTGTGGCCCCCTAAGGAGCTCTATCCATTCCTCAATCAACTACTCATTAAATCAAAGTAGATTTGGGAACACCTATTATAACATAGGAAATGCATTTGCCTGTTATGCACAGATTTAAATTTAAAAGGAAAAAAATATGCAGCTTGCACAGTATGTTTGCCTTAATTTAAATCAGAATCCTGTGACTGGAGGCATGAAGTGCATTTTTCTCTTAAGAGTTCTGTTTCAATGAGGTCAGAGGTGATGGCTTCATCATTTGTTTCCTTTTTCATTGTTTGCATCTTACCTTGAAATAGCACACACTTCAGCAGAAGTCTCAGTCATTTGGAGAGACAGTCATATGAAGAAAATTCACCTTTTCTTAAGGGAATGAACATTTTCACATCTCCTTCAGTGCTGCTTAATTGATTGCTGCACTCATTTAATTGAGTTGAAATAATTTATAGGAGATGTTCTTCTTATCCCAAATATAATGCTTGTTATATGTGCAAAAAAAAGGACTCCACTACTTCCTATTTTATTTTCCTACTCTTAAGATTTCCTCATGGATAATAATGGACTGGGGGAAAAAAAAAAAAGAGAGATTGGCTGTGATATGTAGAGTCCAAAACTAATACAGTGAGCGAAATCCATGTATTTACAGTGTTACTCACACTAGGAAAAAAACCCAAAACTTAAACTGTAATTTCAACAGCACAGGCAAACCAAACATGAGATATTTGTATTCTATTAACATCTCTAACTTTTCTGTGGTAGTAGGGTTAAAAGGAAGCTAACATTTGCTCTCTGTTTCTTCCCTGAATGGTGGTGGGGATGTCTGTCATTTTGGCTTATTTTGGCTTATGACCATCCTTCACCTTGTAAGTGAGATTTATAAATCTTAGAATGAATTTTAAATCAGCACTGACATCTATTAAGTCTTCTTATTTAAAAAATGACCTGGCAGCTAGAGGTATGATAACAAGAAAAATAAATTAGCTTTACTCTTAGGACTACCAACACGCCTTCAGAAAGACTTCTGTTTTCAGTACAAGATTACTTGTACAAAACCTCATATACTTCCCAATTGTGAGGTCACTGGCTTTTCATCCATGACTGCCCCATATTCTACTCTGGTAAGAAAAAGTCTCTCATTGATTTCCGTTAATGCCAGAAATGTTTATAAGCAAGCTTTAACCAGACAAAGTCCAAGCAGTCAAAGGAAATTTGAAAAAAGTATCCTCTAAAATGTAAGCTTCTGTTTGATCATTGCTGTAAACACTCTAGGGGGGTAAAAAGAAAGGACAGGTTTGCCATGAAAGACCTGACCACCCTAAAGCATGTCATAGTAAAATCAGTTTTGATGAAGTACAAAGGGAATGAGTAAAGGGGAAAATCATTATGAAATTTTTGTGAATAGATGATGATTTCCTTGAATACAGACCACTTGAGAGAACTCTAGCATCAGTGCAAGTTGTTAAAGTAAGTCATGTAGCTGACATCATTTTCAAAGGGTTGACTTCAGAACTAATGAACAATCTATAAAAGAGTAAATCAGTTCAATTGTTATCTAATGCAAAGCAATATATTGGATATATTAAAAGACAAAATCTTTTCCCTTTACTATACCACAATGCCAGAACTTTGCAACAACATTTTTTATGATAATTTCAGTAGTTTTATTGTAGATCACACATTTCACTCATTGAATAAAGGAGTGTCTCTTAAAAGTAGAATTTATTTAAGAAAAAAACCCAGAAAATTAGACAGCAGTGTTTGAACTTATGCACCATCTTATAAAACTTGAATGTTTTGTGGTGAAGCAAGAAGGACTGAACTGAAATTAGTAAATAATCAGATAATCAGTAAATAATCATTCTCTGAAGATCAGACTGTTATGTAAATGTAGCAGGTATTTTCCTCAAGATTGAGAGATATAATATTTTGCACTTTTTTTTCCCTTACCATAGCAGCAAATAATCATTATTTATTGGGGTTTTTTCCATTATAACCTTTTAACCTTTAAGCCTTCCACATTATTTTTTATCCTATCACAATTTAAAGAATTCCAAATAAATTTCCTGCATTAAATAAGGATATAAAATATTCAGAATATTCTTTCAAGGTAAAGCAATACATTTTATTTTAAATTTTCTCTCTTTATTTCCAATTTTTTCTTGTAAATAACTTTTGTATATGTGAAATATTTTTCAGATTAACTATGAACATTTTTTACTCTCCAAGTAGTACATCTGAAAGCTTCAGAACATCCATTTCCTCACACTATCAAAAATACTGTTGAAAACAGTAATTTCCTGCAAAAGATATATATGTATTTTCATTCATATATATGTATATATATATATATGTATGAAACATTTTCATTGTCAGGATAAATAATGACAAGAAAGGTGATCCTTTTCCTCTGCTCAGCCCATGCGTCCATCTGGATTTCTGAGTCTAGGCTTCCCAGTATCCGAGTAAGCTGGACAGGTTGGAGCAAGTCCACTGAAGATCCAAAAAGATTGTCAAGGACTTGGAGCATCTCTCACACAAGGAGAGGCTGAAAGAGTTGTGATTGTTCAGCCTGGAGCAAAAAAGGTTCAGAGGGACCTTATCAGTGTATAAAAATAACTGATGCGGTATTTCAAACTCAGAAACTCTGAGATTCTGTGATCTGATTGCTACGCATTGGTAAGCAAACATTCTGCTAATATAGGTGGTTATAAAAAAGGTCCTTCTTAATGACAAAAACAATGTTCTTCTTTGAGCAAGAATTTGACTTAAAAATGCCTTCCTCATTCTTTTCATCTTTAGCCAAACATACAAGTTTCCATAATCAAAAGGAATACCAAAATTCTGGTTTTTTTCTTGTTTCCTCTTGCATTTTTGTAAGCAAGCATAAGCCTTAATCTAAGTTGTTAGCTTCTTATCTTGAAACAACAACCATACCAACTTTTCTGAGTATTCATAAAGGTCATTAAAGTTATGAATTACTAGATTATTTACTAGTAACCCAGTATTTCAACCTTATCTGTTAGTCATCTTCAGCTTTCTTCAGGAAATGAAAGCAAAACAGAGTTTATAAATCTATAGTGATGTGTAGTAATGGCATTACTGCAATGCCTTCACCTTCTGCTGTCTTCACCTTAGAAGCCTTATGCACATAATTAAACATATGAGATGTGGAAGAGATCTCCCAGAATCATTACCTTAGGTGAGGATGAGTGATACTGAGAAGTGGATATCTCCAGACAGCAATTAATTCCACCTAAGAATTTTAGGAGAGGATACATCATTCCTTGAAGATTTCCATCTCTTTCCACTTGCAATTAAAACTATTTTCTTGTTACTAAGTATATCAGCTTAGCAAAGTTATCTAATCTTATTAGACAAATTTTATGAACTTACATGATCTTGATATTACTCAGAAATGTCAACAATCTGACAAGGAGATTGAGAATTTCATACAGAGATGTCACTGTATACCTCTCATTGCTTTTTAATTCTGCCCTGTGGCCACCTGTGTGAAGGCTTCTAGAAAAGCCATTAGCAGCCAGTTAACACTGGCAACAGACCAGTGCAGGTATAGTCTGTTTCAAGTACACTAAGCACCATTTACATCCCATTTCTACTTCTTGAATCAAACCATGACACTGCAGAAGCTTCTTTTCTCCTTGTCTATTTTTTGATTCTAGTTCAGGAACATTCATACAATATTCTTCATAAAGCTTTTGTGCTCTTCAGTTTCTAGGAGCTACACTGTATGTCTGAATGCGTTCAGAAGTAAAAATCTGTATTTCAAAAGCAGCTACAGATTATGGAGGCAAAATCCTCTGGTATTTATACTGACATACTACTCTCAATATTATCTATTTGATGTTTAGCACATCTTACTAAGATACTGGAAACTGCATTCATTAGAGGCTGAACTATTCAGGCATTCATTATGTCTGTGAATTAGTGAATCATTCTGGATTGGACTCTTATTTATTTCTGAATAACATTAAAAACTACTGAACAGGAACCAAGTTGTAAGCTTTGATTATTCACATACTTCTAGTCAGCAAAGAGACATCATACCGTTTCCATTAATTCTATGACTGTAGTATTTCAAAGAGAGTATTAAAGAACAAATCCATTTTGTCTTTCTGATAAATACATTGGCCTCAGAATGAGTTCATATGGCACTCAGAAAGCTTCTTGCATTTTGAATATTTTCAAAAGTTCTCAGAGACCATTCATTTGATCTTAAAAATCTCACAACATACTGGACTGGGAGTTTTTATTTGGGGGAAAAAAATCACAAATACAATTTCTTCATTCTCTGATAAAGCAAGCACTGAAACTGTTGACATTTATTTTCAGGATTAGAAACTAGCTGTCTTTGGTACTCCCCAACGTGGTTTGATCTCCTTGGCTTGAAACACTCAGTCTCTTTGTGTGTTTGCTGAAAATAGATTTGGCATAGTGGCTAGGTAATTTAGATGCTGCTCTACATGTTCTGAAATGTAAATTGGTTTTGGTTCAGAGACTCATGACAAAAGATGTTTCCCCACTAGCACCCCAGTGAAGAAGTCCCACATGGATGTACATGAACTGTAAAGAAGATGGACTTGCATGTGGTCAATTGTCTATAGAAATTAGTATTCCTTCATCAGGGTATCCCAATGGACTAAGCTAACTGAACATGACACGTCACATACATGTAAATATCTTGTGCCAAAATGCCCCTTTTCTGACATAACTGTACTAAAATCTTTCTTAATCATTTACCCAGGACGAGAGCAAAAATTGATTTCATAGTAGCAATGATCTTTAACTAAAGGTTGAACAAGAATACATTTAAAACCTCAGAGATGATGAAATGCATAGGAAGACTGTTGCATATTAGATTCTGTCCTTACTGCAGATGCCATTTTATTAATAGAAGCTATAATTCAGTGGGGAAAAAATAAAAGACTTTCATCTTGCAGCAACTTCCTGGCAGGTTTGAAAATATATCCTTGATTTGTCTTTGTGTTTTTCACAAAAGTACAAGAGACCAAGACAGTGGTGTTCTTATTGATTTTTTTTTTGCTGTTTGACAGAAGTGCTGAGTTTCAGTAGCTTTTTGCATACACCTTCAATTAATCATTCAGATAGATGTTGTCCAGCTGAATGTAACCTTACATCACTACATTTGTTCACTGTTTCCTGCCATATGACAGTACTTATCTGATTTGCAATAAAAGCAGTAAAAACAGGCATAGACCTCAGTGACAATAAAGAGAATCCCGAAAAAGATTAACTGCTGTATATGCAGTAGTGTTAAACGACATAACAAGCATCCAGCTCTATTTCATTAGCATTTCTATTCAAACCATATTTATTAGCTGCTTCTCTTAGCAACTGCATGAGTTACTGTCTCCAAGCAATTTGCTCTGTGTTGTACCATCTTGTTACTTATTACAGATGCTTCCTTACAGCATTGCCATCAAAAAGGCAAAGTTTGCAGTGCAGATCTAACACCAGTTAGATAGAAATGTGCTCATCTGCCTCATCAGTGTTGATGATATTAAGGAGTAAGGAGCCAATTCGATCTGACAGGAAACAGTTTTGACATGTATAGATATGGTGGAAGGCCATGACATGGCCTGTGGTGGAAGCAGAAATCCTTTAAATCCTCTTTTCTGTCACAATCCACAAAATACTTCCAGCTCAGTCAAGGTGACAGTGGACACATGTGCTTTGTCAGCTCCTTCGAGGCGGTAAGAATTTTGGCCAAAATTGTCAGGAGGATAGCATTTTAAAAAGTAAATATGCCTAAAAATATCAAACTGAGTTTGCCAATTGTTGTCTTGAACCTCTGAATCCTAAAATATTATTCTGAATTCCTGTTCATATCAGGTAACCCTTCCTCTGCTGAATCACATTTCAACATCTTTTTGGCAAAATGTGAGGTTTTTTACCTCATGCAGAGCTTACAAGTGTACAACAATTATTTTTATTTTAATGTGCTTGTTAGATAGGCATGTCAGCTTATACATGAGACTAATGTGTTACTAGACCAGTCACTAGCATGCAGACACTTCATGATCTTATGCTGTCCAGACACCTTTTGGGGCAGAGGGAGGAATATTAGCTTTGGAACAAGGCTCTTGCTGAGTTCTACCTTTCAGTTATCTGCTTTCTTTTCTCAGTATTTTATATTGTTTCATACTGATATTTTTCTCTTTATTCCCTGAGCTAGTAACTAGAATCACCTCAAAAATTTCACTTCTGTCTTTTTTTTTTTTTTTTTTCTCATCATGCACATCTTCAGTGTAAGAACTCTACCACAGCTCAGCAATAACTTTTACCAAATTGGTAAAACCAAGCCAAGGTCATACAGTTGGGTTTCACAGAGCTGGGCCTTGGTCTGCAAATAGTTGGACCCACTGACTGTGGGTTACAGCAGGTAGATAATTACAACTGTGGGTGTTTGAGAGCTGATCATGGGGAGGGGTGGTTGCTTAAAAACGCTTTACTCACCTTTTAGCCACTATGCCTGCATTTCCCTGAATCATTCGAGAGCTTTAGTTTCCCAGAAGAGCACTGAATATTTCAAGAGCAAGGTAATGTAATCCTTACTCGTATCTAAAGAGATCCATTTCAGCACTGGGATTTTCAAAGGAGACCAGGCAGAAATTAGAGACCTAATTAACTTGTTTTCAACATCTAGTTCCTTTAGCTTGCTTTTGAAATTCCATTCAGGTTTTTCAGCTACGGCAAATCAAAATAAATAACTAAAACCACTATAAAAATCCCAAGAACCTAAGGCTGGAGAAAATCTTTGAAATTCTTTGATATATTTTCTCACCTTTCAGAAAGCTCATTTATTAATAACCTCTATACTCAAAACTATTTGGGGGGGTTTGTGTCCTATGTTTTCTTATTGGAAGGCTATGTTCCAGAGCCTGACTACTCTAAGAGTTGGGACATTTCTTTTAATTTCCCGCTAAATTTATTTCCAGCTGTTCACATCCATTTGTTCCTGTGACAACACTGGCGTTTCACTTCAATGGTCCTTTTCTCTCCTGTTGTTTACCCTGCTGATGTATTTATAGACTTCCTTCTCAGCCTTTGTTTCACAAAGCTAAACAAACAGAGCTTTTCTAACCTCCTGCTAAATATGCAACCTAGCCTTCATACCATCCAAATATTGCTTCTCTACATAAAACCTTTAGCTTCATAGCAAAACAAAAACCAAACCTGGAGACAACTTTCAGAGAGGAGAAATATAACTAATCTGTAATTTTTACCGAAGTAGTGCAATAAAAAGTAAAAAAGAAGTCACAATAAAAAATAATATTTCAGATGAATGGTAAGATATAGGTGGGAACATATTGCTCCCATGTAGAAAATAGTGTTAAAACTAAACTATATTTCACTAGCTTTTTGCTCCTTTCAATCATTTTCTTTATTATTAATATTATTTAAATGCAGACAGAATAGCCCAAGGGTAAACAATAATTTCTGACAGTAGTGTTCAAGGTGACTTTGAATGCTGACTCCTGCCTTGAAAATGGTGATCAGTTTTGCATTTATCTATATAGAGACTACCATTAAAAAATGTTTAACATATCTAAGCAGTGATCAGGATTGTTTCTCAAACCTGCATGTGGGAGAAGAGTTATTAATTTGGTGGCTGTGTGAGGATGGATGTGTGTGTGTGCAAGAGTGAAAGTGCAAGGATGTGAAATATGTAGGAAGTGACTGGTATCTCCAGCCTTTAAGCTGACACTGATTTCTTTCAAGAGAAGCAGTATAAAAAGTTTTAATCAAAAGTGAGCATGGGAAGAAGTTTTTCTGAAAGCATATTCTGTGTAGTGAAGACTCAGGTTCTGTTGGTGCAAATGCTGTGTCTGCTTTTAAGAGTATAGCTTCTGAAGGTCAGTAAAATGAAAAGGAATTTGTTTTTAATTTTCTATTTCTGTCTAAACATTGTGTGCTCAGAGGACAGAACAATCTTTATGGCCTGGTGATGTCTTGCTACGAGTGTGGGAAATTGCTTTGAGTTTTCTCAAAGGGAGAAGCAAGCTGACTCCCAGGATCTGTGACAGAACAAAGACCTTGATTGTACTTGAAGACAGAGGTGCATCTAGCCACAGGATTTCATTGGGAATAATATCTTACTTTGTCTTGTAAGACCCCCACCATCTTCTCTCAACCCTGTCATATGATCGCCAGACAATTGAATGGGATAAGCATGCCATTTTGCTTTTGGGTTTGACCAATTATTTGCTCTCCAAAGAGGAGTTCAGATAGGCAGCTAATACATAAGTGGAGCCTTCGCCACACAATAAACAGAACATATCCTTAGTCAGGGAAACAGAGGCTCTTGTTAAATGGAGATGGCCAGTGGTGAATGGTGAGGCTCAGAAGAAAAAAATCTAAACCCTAGTCCATGTTTGCCTCTGCAGTGTTTTCTGCAGCTTCCATTGTATCCTTCTCTCTCTGTAGCCAAGTGACCTCTAAACCTTGCAAACAGCACACAGGGCTTTTTTTCTTCCTTTTCTGTGTCGACTATTATCCTTTCATCTTGAAAGGTCATTGGGTATCAGCTGAAGAAATGTACCACTTAGCTTTGAGTGTTCTCTCTGTTTGAAGTGATTTGCCTGTTTATTTTATAAATGGGAGTCTGTCCACAAACAAATTGAAAATTAGTTAATCGTCCTTTCCAGTCGACATACAGTAGGTGTTGTGTCATAGAAAAAACAGGTTAATCCTAAAGCAGATTGAAATAATTCATCAGCCACATGCAGGGCTCAGTGGTCTGGCATGATGACAAGGCAGTTGGAGGTTCAGTACAAGCAGTTCCTTCAGGACTGGGTAGAAACTCATATCCAAAGCTTAGAAATACTTGCTAAAATGAGTTAGAGGGGGATTTTTTACCTGAAAGATCCTTTGCAGATTGTACACATATTTCAAGTATCATACTGCTAAATCTAGACAAGCTGGAAGAAGTAATTACATTTATCACTCATACAGGACAAGACATGATGGTGGAATCTGAAGTATTTGTTGTCGTGTTCCAGCCTTGAGGTGGAATCCCTTTCAAGTAATTTTTTTTCAATTTAAAAAAGGTATTTTATATTATTTACATACAGGTGGTAAAGACACAATGAATTTGTACAAGAAAGATCAGTTTGTCATCAGCCCACATTTGTTACATCCAAGAATTTTCAAAGGAACCCTGGATTTCATGAAATCTGCAGGGAATGGGGGGGGGGTGGTTCTGATAATCCTTTGCAGTATAAACATGTTCCTATGTTTAATTAGCTTGTCATGTCAGTGAATTCAAAGAGCAGAAAAAAAATAAAGAAAATAGATAAAAGCTAAAGGGTTAGATATTTGATGGCCATATTTTAGACTAGTAAAAGCATGCATATCACTTCAGTAAGTGGTTGACATTGATTGCCTAGGTTAGGCCTGTGTCTGAAAAAGGAGGTGCAGAGCAAAAGCAACAGCTTATTCTTTTCTGGTGTGAATTGGAATAGTTATCCTACTCCTTTTCCCGTGTTGTTTACACCAACAGATTTATTATGAGTTCATCATATTTACTTCCTCTGAAATGGAAATTGAGCAAAAGAACACCCACAGCAAAATCGCAATGGACAGTTAAATTTATGAAATGTCAGAACAGGACTGTGAGAAGAAAGCAGCTGTGGAAAAGAAGTCATCAATATACCAAGGAGAAAAACATGAAATTTGCCTGGAGATGTGTGGACACTGGTAGCAGTCGAAGTAGGTAAAGTTATTTTCATCACCCATCTTTCCAACAGCTTTATCAAGGTAATTAAAAACCAACCAAGCAACAAATGCACATTGCTAGGAAATCGTAGCACTTCCTACTGTTTATCAGACATTTTTTTCCAGAACACTGTCACCACCACAGGTATTAGTTGCCAGAGTTTTCTGCAGACAGGGATAAAGTGGGCATATCTAAGGCAAGTCTTTAGAAGTGGTACTTGCCATGTGGAGGAGAGGTGACTTAATAGAAGGAAAGAATCATGCTGGAGTTAGTTCCCTCTGTGATCTCTGTTTTATGGCTGAGTACAGTTTTTCAGTCTCCTGAAATGTCAGGCTTGGCATCTTTCAAAGCTCTAGGATCATTATGCTTTTCAGAGAATTGGAACCTACACACTGTGTGCAAGTTTACTGTGAAGGAATTAATCCTTCATTTGATGACAAGCACTTAAGTGATTTTGAAGAAATATTGATGTTCCAGCTTGCCATGCTACACACTACAGAAAGCTAAAAAATACTCTTTACTGGAAAGCTGCTGTGTTTACTAATCCCCATTTCATACTGCAACTCAGAGAACATGCAAGAAAAAAATGTCATTGACACTGTTTGTTATTATTCCCCTTTTTAGAGTACTGGAAATTAAGCATATCTAAGTGTAGGTATGACACCCTTGTCTATTATATAGGATAAATAAAAAAATTCCTTAAAATGGAGAAGAGTGTCCTCTACATCCCTGCTTTTGGTTTATGTTGTTCACAGAGCCAGAGAATAAAATATTTTTAATCAATTGAAGCATTCGTTTCAGTCAAGCCTGCTGAGCAAAATGATGTATTTCACCAGAGACAAAATTATCCTTTAGAATGTTAGACAAATGTGCACTGTTTGCTGTGGCAGCCTGTTTATGGCCAAGAAAAGTAATGATATCTCCATGGAGGAAGAACATTTCCTTATATCTAACAGGTTTTTTCAATAAAAAAGAGCAATGACAGTGAAGTTGAACTCCTGCCTGTTTATTTTGATAAAGATTTATTTGTGATATCTGTAACTGCTTTACGAAAAGGTAAACTTTATATTTTTTTTCTGTTTTTATTTCCTTGGAATGATAGCCATAATTTATATTATTTAGTATTAATGAGTTAACTGCATTATGAGGAAGTAGAAATATAAAGGAAATGCCAGGTATTGCCCCAAGTAACCACCTACCTAGGTCGACAGAAAAATATGGCATCCAGGAGTGATAGTTGCTCCAGTTTTGGCAGAGAAGAACCAAATTACAGATGATAATTTGCATTAATTTGCACAGTCTAGTCAAGGTCATGATATGGTAGCAGGAATACATTGAAGCAATGCATGACATAGTTTTACACGGGCTGCTCATTGTTGCCAGTTACCCAGGACCACAGAAGCAGGGAGTAGTAGTTATCTTTCAAATATCACTGTAGCATAAAGAAGACCAAAGGAATTCTAGCAATATATCACCTCTCATATTGGGAAAGAAGGATTTGTTGAAATTGAGACTTCAACTGAGAAACGGTCATTTCTGAAAAATGTATTTTGCATAAATAAATCATGACTTTTTACAGTTATTGAAGTGCACATTTGACATTTTTCAAAAGGCAATATATTTTTTGTTATGTTGTTTGGACAATTATGCTTGGAAATTAAGCTAATTTATAGCAAAATTCTTTGAAGATTGAAATTCAAATAAATAAAACTTTTCCTAGCTATTGGAATGGAACTCCATTTCAGTCATGAACTGAAAAAGACTTGCCTTCAGATTTTTTTAAATACTTACACTCCATTTGGATAGGTACAATCAATGAAGGATTTATTTATCAGGTTAAAATAGATATAAAAAATCCACCAGTCTTCCAATCTGCTCTTGTGACTGAGTAAATCAATTAACAAAAAAACCCTATTTATTTGTTCAAAAATCACTCTCTCTTAACCAAGCTATTTAAACTATTTATTCTGCTTGCAAGAATTCCTCCTTTTTTTTCTTTTTTTCATTTGCTTTTTTTCACTAATAGAAATACTGTATAGATTCTGGCATGCATCAAAATGGAGGAATTATAATGTAATGACAGATTCTTTCCTAAAAGTAACTTTAACGCGTGTGAAAGCAGGAAGAACCATCCCAAAAGATTTTTATTCACATAAAAATTCTGACTCAGCTGGCAGCCTCATTCACTTGTCATATTATGAAGCTGCAACCTCATTTTTGGATACATATTCACATTTTAACTAAACTCACATAACCAACATTGTAATCTCTTATAAAGATTTCATTTTTAACATTTTCACTCTAGGGTGGGGAGGTTGGGTCATAGCAGGGTGGAGAAGGCAATTCATTCCAAATTTGGCAATTCCAATTTGGCAATTTCATTCCAAACCTCTTGGCTTAAAAGGCATGTGGGTTTGAATTCAATGAATGTGTATAGTCAGAAGAATGTTACTTATTGTTAGAAGTTCTTCTAGACATGTCATGATTAAGAGAGATTTCAGTAGTCACCTACTGGAAAAGAAATTTGTATCCAAACAAATGCAATGTAGGGATTGGCAGAACAATCCTCTTGGCATCCTTAGACATGCTTCCTGATTACTGTACAAGACAGATTGAGAAATGAACAGTTGAATGTTTTTTGTAACTTTCACAACAAATAATAGAATTTTTCTGCAGAAAAATTTGCTTTTGATATAAAGGCATTTTCCATCAGAAAATCCTCTAATGGCAATTTCCTGTCCCATCTCTACCTCTCAGACACATTAGTGAGACATTCTAACAAGGACTGGAGAATGCCAATCCCACTGTTCAGAAATGATCCAGGACCAGCAGAACCAGTCTGAGGTTGCTCTGCCATGTCCAAGCACAGCTGCTGACACCAGGTCCTGTACGGCAGGACAACTACACAGCTCTCCTGAGAACCACTGCAGGATGTATTTCCCACTCAATCTATAGAATGGGTGTGGTCAGGAAAGAGGAAACATCTACCGCAGGGAGTTAAAAAGAACTGAGAAATTAGGATAAATGATGCAAAGCTAGAAAAGCTGTGCAAAGTTATTACTGCACAAGAACATAGCTAGGTCATCAATGAGTATATTTAGTCTGAGTATTAGAGGCTTTAAGAGGACTGAGGTTTTGAAACAGTCGTTCTGCAGGACCTTCCAGAAAAGTAACTTTGTTTAAGATCAGTACTATGGATTTATGAACACAGCTAGTTCACTATCATAGTAAGGGCATGAGCTCTGGCCCAAGAGTTTCCTGGAGGCCCCAGGGTGCATCTCTCCAGTGGAGGTATTACGGTCAGAAGCCAAGTGGGTAGGAATCCAGCTATAAGTAAGGTCTACAAATCATGTGATGGTGTTTTCCTAAATTTATAACATTTTGGCCATCAAATTGTGAAGGAATAATAAAGTTAGTGGACAAAACATGAAAAATTACTAGCTAGTTTGATGAAAGACAGATTCACCACTCCTCAAGACAAAGCAGAGGTCAATTGGACCTGTAGAAGGAAGACATAAAGGAAGACATTATTAATATTTGGGTGCCCTCAATCCAAAGAAAAAACTTAAAATACTATGACTGGTAAAATGTCCAAGGATTTTGCACCATTGTCACACTACCAATAACATTGTGTAAGACAGCTAAGCTTAAATATTAAAACAATAGCCATAGCAAAGAGAGGTCTCTAGTATAGTTGCACAAGCAGGAAGAAGAAAAACATGCTCAAGCAGTAAAATATGCCAGAGCAGAGCTAAGGATGGGGAACATGCAGGAAAGGCGTCTGTTGAAACCAGAATTCTGCAGAATAAGATAAGCCAGCCTACATGCTGATCCCAAAAAATAAGTTGTCAAAACTAGATGAGATCACCTCATTTCTTTTAGGGAATTGGACAGAGCAATGAGAAAAGAAAGATGAGGAGGAAAGAAAATGCAACTGTCTTCCCCTGGGAAAAACCTTGGCTGACTGATCTTGGTCAAGTGAAGGACAGCCCCCAGTGCCAACTAAAACCAATCAATTCCAGGGTACTGCAGACTCATAGCTGGTTTAGGTTAAGATTGTTAAGGTCTCAGTATTTTGCATATGCAATGGTAATGATTGTTAGTGTTTAAACAGCCTTTGACAACACAATGTTCATTGTTAACAAGTGTAAATCCAGAAAAGCGTCATCCTAAAATTTTAAACTGGTCTGACTTGCTGGTCTTCTAAACACTCCTATCATAGTAAAATCCAATTGCCCAACTGATACCTATGGATTTTCTTATACCTAGTTACGACACAGTTAAAAAGCTTTTTGCTTTTAATATTTGTGTGGGAATTTATATCAAAAATTTTTACAAATCATCTAATCTAATAGAGTGTGTTCCCATTAAAGAGGTAGTTTCACTTTTAAAATCAGGGGAAATTGAATTGCCCAAGGTTAAGTGTGCATAAATCATCAATTCAATTTCTGGTGGTCTTTCTTCCCTGTTTTATCTTCCCATTAATTTTTTTTTTTTCTGAAGCTTTCTGAAAAACTCAGATCTGTGTTGATGTAAGATAGACAGTTGTAGCTGTGTTATAAAATAATTATTTCCTTGGGAAATATAAAAACAACCCACCAAAGCTATTCTAAACCTGGTTTTATGAACCTGATTCTCTGTTCAAGTACTTTGCTAACTCTGTTAAATTCTGGGAGTTATGTAATCTATATTTCTGACCCTACAAGCTTAAAAATCCATTTTAGTGTGGCATAGCTAATGTTTCCTATCTAAGAGAAGTCATTAACCAAAGCTAGTGTGTTAGATTGATATTTCAGGATGCTTTTTGGGTTCAAGAACTGTCTCTCAATAAAAATGGCAAGGAAAGTAGTTGCAGAGAATTTTTAAAGAAGAATACAGGCAAATGATTCCTGAACTATTTTGTGTGCTATATATTTGGAAACAAATTATGTAAATTAAAAAGAGAATATACAGATTGGTCTTCTAGACACATGCTAAAAACTGAATTGATTAAATTTACAGGAAAACGGAAAAATGTACAACAGTGTTCTCATTATTTTTTGTCCCTCTTAATTCTCATATGCCAGGAAATTGATGAGGTCACACTCAAACTAAACTGCATGTGGTGCAAGATTTCTATACTAAATTATGAGACAGCCATGACAGTAATAGTATTTTACTTTAATTTTATAGCATCATGAAAATGCTGTGATCAGGATCAGAACTCATTGTACCAAGTTACACACACAATAAAAATTATTATTTCTTCTCCACAGAAGAAATAATAAGACATCAATGAATAATTACTCAGACGTTTTGTGTTATTTACTTTGGAATGCACTTTAGGAAGGCAGTAGGGGAAGAGGAGAATTCACCAACATATCAGGGAGGGGATAGAGGGATAAATTTTGCAGGACTAGAGGAAGGCTATTATCACCAGGAATCTCTGGCAAGTGTAGGAGAAAAAACTTTTGGGCGTTGTGGGAAAGAAAAGAAGAAGAATGACTGAAGAAAGAACAAGAACAAAGAAGTTAGAAAATTAGCTGTTCGGTAAATTTTATTGTCAAATGTATAGCCGTAGGATTTATGAAGTGCACAGTCATTCTGAAGACAGGATGATTAATTTTCTCATGGGTTTCTCTATGATGTCTAAATAGCAATATCAGAGTGCATCACAAAAATTATTTAATCTTCATAGCACTCTAGTGATATGAAGAGATGGTATAATTCCCAATTTTATAGGTACTAGAAAGAGACAAAGAGGTCAAGTGCACTCATGGATTTTTAGAGTCCAAGTTGAGTATTACAGCTGGTGGTGGGGTCCGACGCTGTGACCCAGGAAGAGGTGACCGGTCCGGGGAGATGGTCCCGAAAGGAATCGCCTTCCCGGGGTCCGGTGTCTTCCTCTCAGCTGCTGGCAGAGGAGCCCTTGCAGAAGCTGTCAGCTCTTTAGTGATTATCAGCTCATGATTTCAGCTCAGCTCTGCAGGGCAGCCTCTAGGCCAAACCAGACCAGAGAGAGAGACGAGAGGCCCGTGTGGCTGGTTCCGCACGAAGGTAGCTTTATTGTGGGTCCCCTCCAGCGAAGGGAAGGCCAGGGACGAGCTCTCTTCTACAGAGGTGAATTGGTCTTTTATAGGGATACAGGGGATCAGCAAGGGGACCAATGGATTACAGAGGGTCTGGGATAGACCAGTGGGTTACAGAACGATCTGCATAGGGTATCCCAAAGGATTGTGGGTCTACTTTTCCTCACCATGACTCAAGTCCTTTCCAGGGAGTCCTGCTGGGCGGTTGCAAAATCTCTATCTCAGCAGACATCCCTCCAGGGCAGTGGCTGGGCATATCCCACAATTGAGGGCATAGAATCTGATTTTCCAGCATGCATTACAGAACATTTAAATGTTCAAAGCACTTTTGTGTGAGATCCATGAAAGTTGAACACTTCTGCAGACCAGACCCCATGATCTCAGGTCAAGCCCAGAATACGATGAATGCACAGTTACTGACTACTCATGAGAGGATGCTTAAACTCATGCAGAAATTCTTTATCAGATAAGGATAATTTTGTAGTGTGATAGATAAAAATGGAGCCATTCCTTTTTCTTTTCCCTTTCCTTGACTGATCGTTCATCCCAGTCTCATCTTCCACAGCAAATAAAAATTTAAAAAGCCTTCCCCTTTTACAATCTGATCCATCTTGCATAATGAATAAGCTTTACATCCAAAGCAAAAGTATCTTGACCACACATAAATATGCACGCATTTCCATGATTCCAAATAGTAGTTTTTGCACATCATCTTCAGTTAAAATGTCTGTCTCCTTGTCCAAGCTGGAAGAAAACAGGTCTGAATATTTTAAAAATCCCTGCAGAATAAAAACGTCCAGATGCCTCCCAACCCAAACCATGCTTTATTGAACAGGTCCCACGTGGTTGGAGAGACAGTAGTCACAAACAGCTATTGTATTTTGCACATTTTGCTTTTTATCTTCCTAAGAATCTGTTTATTTATATAGATATAGATATAGATATATATATATATATATAGCTTCTTTGATTTGTCTCATTATCACCATATCAAAAACATCTTACAACTCCAGTGGTGTTTTCTAGAGTCTCTGCCATCTGCTTTTGCA
>NW_008238632.1:3540016-3590046 GCF_000691975.1 Corvus brachyrhynchos
ATTAACTCATGCATCCCACTCTGCCTTCCAATAACTGTTTGTACTGGGTGAAAGTCTCTAGCACATAGTTAGGACTGGTGGTACTTGAAAAATATAGATGGACTTGAAAAATTAGAAGTTTTCTTTTCCTTTGCTCCCAGGCCTGGGAGGTTAAATAATGACATCTTAAAGAACTGTTTGTAAAATTCTAGAAATAAATTTGGAATCCCAGGGGGAGTTCTACAATATGTGTAAATGTGGCACAGATTTTCCAGTGTTGAATAGGTTTTAAAAATCACTCAATTCTCAGTACCTGATCTACTGCATACTAAATATGACTCATGCACTATTTAGTAATGGACTGCCCCACTTTATTTATCTATCACAATAGTAATCTGAAATATTGCTGTGTGGGAAACTACAAGCAATTCCTGATTTTCTGAAAGCAATTACCTGAGAAGTTTCTTTTTGCTGTTTAACTCTTAAGAGCACTTGGAAAGTGGTTATTTGGAGATTGCTGTATAGGATCTTCCAGGTGAGCATGGCTTTCTGGATGTAATAGTTCATATTTATTTGACAGGAGTCCTTTTAAAAATATTGCTATGATTTTTGTTTTTTACTAAAATTGAGAAGTGTCCACAAACAAGTTCTGGGTTTTTGAAAAATTACTTCAAATAATGGATACACCCAGTCAGCCACTTCTCTTCACCAAATCAGCAGTGAAGAACCTTCCCATACATAGGTAAGAGTAAAGCACTGATATTTCCTTCCTCAAAGCAAGGTGGGATGAAAGGATTTCATCCATATGTTGGCAAGTGCAACATTATGGGCAATTTCAGAGCCCATACTTTTGTCAGGGGCTTTTATTTGTCTATCATGCCAAACTGTGAAAGCTTCTACTTTATTGAATACTCTACAACATCAAGCTGCTATCCTGCATTTTGCCATTTGACAGTGAGGAAGGGCAGGTTGCTTCAAATCTATGTAGTGCTGAGCTTTTGTGCTTGAGCCATTAATGCTGTAGGAAAGCATGTCTGTTGTCAGAGCCTATAGTATCACACATCACTGAATGGACACAGAGAAGCATTTACTTAATGCAATAGCATTGTTGGGTACAGCAATTCTGTAGGACAAAACGTCCATCTCTGCGAGGAACTTGCTAGTGTAGGGTTGAATAGACCAACCTCCTGAAACTACTGGAAACAGTTTACAGAACTAATATGTGGTAACATATATAAATCTCAGATTGGTCTAAAGCATGGGGAAAAGAGTGCAAGACTGTGATTGTAAATGAAAAAAAATTCCAGGGAATAAGCTGAATTTGTCAGTATGGTTAAAATAAGATTGCAGAAAAACTTAAAACATTGCCTGATGGAAATAGCTGGTTTTCAGGGAAATCAGGTTCTTTTACTGGCTCTCACATTGCCTACACTTTACCTTGGATAACTTGTGCTTCATTCATCTGGAAGAAAAAAAAAAAAAGGCAAAACAAAAGGATAAAGTTCTTTTAGGTCCGCTAATTGACAATAATACTTGGGAATGAGGAATATTCCTAATGTTTATTGATACAATTCATAATCATTTTCCTTTGCTTACAGGGTTAAGTTAGAATGAGCTCATGTTCTTCATATAAGTCCTTACAGGCATGACATTTTTATACCAGCACATAAGCACTTCCCCCCACCTCCCAAAGGTATTGCATCCATATGTTCCTCTTAAAAACCTTCCACTTTCTAAAAATATTGCTGAAAATGGTGATTCTAATAAAATACATTAAAAAATACTGAAGTCAGCTGAAATATTTTAAGTAAATCTTCTTTCAAAGACAAGAAAGCCAAATAAGAAAAACAAATATTTTGACCTTCTGTTTGCCTTCAACCAGCCCAATGAAACATAATACAACAGTTAATAACAACTGACATGATCTCTTACAAAACAGATTCAGGCTGTTTACTCATTCCCTTTCCCTTCTTTGCCTTTGGCTAAATGGAAGAAGTGATGTATAGAAAAGACAGTGTGTAAAATGACTTTAAAATGGTTAAAGTTCTCATTATTTCAGCCTTTAATTTTTTAGTTTACAAACAAAAAATTTTATCTTTTTTAATTGCTGTTAATGCTTATGCTGACTGCATTCTGAGACAAGCTACATTCTTGCCTTCTCTCACATTATGGTAATAAATATTTGCAGGACAAACATTACCCTCAATTATAGATGTGCATAAATGACAACCTAATTTGAAAACTAGGAGGTCACACAAATTGCAGTCAGTGAATATTTTTGCACTGTTGAATCTTTGTCACTGTATTAATATAGACAAAAGAAACAACCTGGTTCCAAGGATGACAGGTGAACATGAAGCCTTAACTGTGCAAACAGTAGATGAATTTCTCAGCTTGCTGATGGAACAAGAAAAAAAACTTTTAAAAACATAAATTACATTAATCTAAAAAAAACGTAAATCCTCAAAAGAAAAAAAAATCAGCATTGTTTTGATTGCCATATCACTTTTTTTAACCAAAAGTTAAAATTTTAGGGCATAGAATTCTCACAGAATAAATGCTGACAGTTCTAAGTAAGAAAGGAAAAACATTAGTTGTATGTAAAGCATACAGCATAAATTTATAACATTTTTTAATGTTTTTTCAGCCTTTCTTTGTTAAAACTGTGGCTAAAGTTGCATTAAATTCAGAGATGATTTTGGTATTACTAAGCCTATTGCAGGTTTTTTTTGAGAAATAAAATAAATAAAATAATCCAGAGAATCTCCAAATTTTCTCCACTATCTACTTGTCAGATACCCAAATCTACCTTGAACTGAAGACCTGGACCCATACTGAAGCAATACCAAAAGGCTGAACTCAAAGAAAATGATAAAGATGTAAAATAAATAATACTCTGTGCATTTGGAAACACATCCAGCTTTCACCTGATCTATCCTGAAGTAAATGTGTGATTCTCATATATATAACTGCCTGTAACATCATCTTGGGTATTGAAAAGCAAGTCCTTTGGAGGAATGGTACCCCCAGTTACCTGTCCAAAAGCCAGAAGCAAGAGAGCTTTCGCGGGGTTTGTTTGTTCTTAAATGTAGATCACAGAGGCATGTCAAGCTTCTTAGGCAGCTTAACAGAGTTGTCAATATTCAAACTAGCCAGTTGATTGGTTCTGTCGGGTCTAGACAAAGCTGTCTGCAGCCCCTTGTAAAAAAATCACTTCCATGGCTGGTAGAGTTCTCCTTAACTAAAACTCAAGCTGTGCTAAACCACAACGGGGACACTTCCCTTTTGAGAGCTCTATAATGAACAAATTAATTCTCTGAACTATTACTGCTTGACCATTTTTTCTAGGACATCATATATAGTTCATTAAGGGAATGACTGAATTCTGTAAACTGAACATAAGATTATGAAGAAAACCAAGCAGGAAAACAATTCAAACCATCCCAAAGAATCAAATTGCACTAGAGGAGGCTGGCTGCACTATTTGGAGATAAGAATGAAAATGCTACCAAAGTTAAAAGTGTCCTAAACATTTTTTACCACAAAGAAGAGAAGGGCAATGGTCTGACACTTTTGTTGTTCAAAATGTTTAGTACAAGGCCCTGAAAGCTTTTTACTTCTGGAATCTGATTCTCTGTCCTGTTTTGTACTAGGTAACAAAAAATGCAATTTGAAAGTCTGTCGTCCCTTCCGCTGCCACTGACATACCTGAACTACACCAAATCACAAAGAAATACAGAGAAGAAAAGTCATTGTGATTTGCTCTTCATTACAGACTGTTCCTGGAGCCTGTGAGCTCCTGACAAGTTTCAAGGAGAGTGTGTGATGCATATACAACACTGCCTGCAATTTCCCATACTAAGAAACTTGTATGTCTCTTACAAGAAGAAATGTCTTTCACTTTTCATCTGTTATTAATTCAGTGTGCTTCTCTGTAAAGATATTTGAATCCCATCCATATTACATGGAAATTCCTAGAAGGAAACCATCTGATTGATTTCAGGCCATTTTTAATATACAGTACTGCCTAATATGAAAAAAAGATTTCCTAAGCCAAATTTGACTACTATATACTGAAGTCAGGCTGAAGTCAGCTGAAATATTTTAAGTGAGTCTTCTTTCAGAGATAAGAAAGTCAACATGAATACGGAACATGAATCAAACTCTCTTTGCATGACACATGGCTGGAATAGTCAATAAACTTCTGATTCAGCAACAAAGTTGAATGCAATAACAATTTAGCAGACAATCTGGAAATACCTTTAAATGAGGAAGGGATAGAGTTAATTTATTTTTCTCAAATAAGGAGATAAGAACTAAGTGGTTATGTACTTTCAGAACTTATAAAGTGTTGGCTCTGATTGAATTAATTTTAGATTCATCTAAGGGTAAGCTTACAGCAGAAGCTATCTCCTTTTGTAATATTCAAATTGCTGTTTTTTCCTTTTTGAATGCAACAGGAAGCCTAGCGTTTGCATATGATTCCTAATTTGAACACAATTTATAAAAAGTATCCTTCAACTTTGACATGGGAACAAGCAAATTAACTAGTTTTGAGCACTACATTTTGGTTTAAAGTTTACCATTGAATAGACCATTTCCTTTAGCAATTTTATTGTAAATAGCATTAGACTTATATCTTAAGACACTTTATGTCACTCCATTTATGCAACTTAGGTGATGCCTCAGATGAAAAAAGAAACATTAACATGGCAAGAAAACTAATGAAAAGAAGAAATTAAAGAGTATAAAAACTAAGCCACATACATTTTTGACGTGCAATCTTCAGTCTTGCACTTCATCAGAATTCCTGTTACATTAACTTGGCTTTTTTTATGCACCATGTGTCTACTCTGCTTTTTATGTACTCAGTCTATTTAATGTAAAACTTTCATTATTACTGAGTTTGATTAATGCTATTTTTTGAATCCCTTAGTCATAGGTATAGGTGCTGTTCCATCTCAGTATATAAGGATTAGATAGACCATCATTTGCATTTGTTAAGCACTGTCTCACCTATGCAGAACTCTCTCTGTCCCCCCACACACACTTTCCACCTGGTTGCTTTGAGACAGTCAATCATTCCTCCCATCTACTACAGTACTGGTGTAAAAAAATGTGAAATATTTTATTAAGACAGGAAGTAAAGCTGCATTTTCACATTCACTCTGCCCAGTGTATCTGCAACTAATGGTGACAGACAAAAATAATTTGCTCTCTGTATCTCATTTGCTGTTCAATTCAAAAAACTAAAATATAACAATTTCTACAGCCCCATAAGATCATGGAATATATTTTCACTCATATTCCTTCTGGTAATAAATTGCCTGTTTGACAGGTCTCCATCCCATCCATGACATTTACAGTGGTTAGACTATTAAAATACTAGTTTTATTCAGGTCACACAAGACTGAGTAGTGTCAGTGTCTGCATACTGCATTAATAATGCCAGCAATAACACAAGTAGTGCTAGAAAAGTAGATGAATCCACTCCAGAAATAGCACTACCCTATTATGTATTTATTTTATCCAATAAGAGTTTTTGCTTAAAAGAACCCCAAAACAGCCCAGCACCCCCATCTCTTGAGTACAAGGGGATTCAAGCAATTTAAGATAAAATCCTTCTGACATAAAAAAAATCTTCCAATCTATAAGCCTTGATCACTAGTTTGAACCTTTGTAACATGGTTGCAATGTTACAACCCCAAACTTTTTGTATTTCTGTAAGGTTTTAACTTTTGTTTTTTCCATTTATGCAAACACTACTTGTACTAAGAGTTCCCTTGAAGTGCTGTGCATAATGCCACTCTGGCAGGAACATGCAGATCCACAGATATCCAGCTCTATCTGTGTCATACAGGTGCTCCAGTAAAGAACGCTTCAGTTGTTTTAACGAAAACAGCTTTTCTATATTTGTGACAGAGCACTCAAATGGAAGAACTGATGGAAATACATATTGTGCTCCCAGGAAAGATGAGGACATACAGTTAATATAAAAAACCCACAGTTTTCTAAATAAATATATATTTTTTAACTTCTACATATTTGCAAAAGTCCTGCATTTTTCAAGCATCATAATATCCTTACAACCTTCCACATCAAAAGAAGCAGGACCTTAAAAAATATTAAGAAATATCTGAAAATGCATCATGGTTAGCTCGCTACAAGATCTGCACTGGACCTGCAGTTGGGTTATGAGCAGAACAGAAAACTGACATGAATATGGCATAACAGGACAGCATAACCTCTTTCTCTGCACATATTTACATATTTTTCCATTAATCCTTCTTTATTTCTTTTTTTTTGTTTTAACCCAGGTACAAGATTAGTCTGTATTAGTTTGCTGTCACATGGGAATAGTTGCGAGCTTCCATACAAAGCAATGCATGTCCATATTATGAGGTATATGAGTATTTTAGATAGTCTGATCAGGTTAGATGGCTATGAAAAGCTGAGGCAGCTTAAAGTCTAGATTTGAAAGACAGGATGAGGAATAGGGCTTCTATGAAGGAGATGATGAAGAGAGGCACAAAAAAATTACACAAGTCTATAACATCTTGGCCTGCAGCACAAGTATTGTGGCCAGCAGGACCAGCACAGTGATTGTCCCCCCTGTACTCAGCACTGGTGAGGCCACACCTTGAGTGCTGGGTCCAGTTCTGAGCCCGTCACTACAAGAAGGACATTGAGGTGCTGGGGTGTGTCCAGAGAAGGGCAATTGAGCTGGTGAATGGTCTGGAGCACGGGTCTGATGAGGAGCGGCTGAGGAAGCTGGGGATGTTTAGCCTGGAGGAAAGGAGGCTGTGGGAGACCTAATCACTCTCTACAACTCCCTGAAAGGAGGGTGTAGGCAGGTGGGGGTCATCTCTTCTCCCAGGGAGCTAGTAACAGGGCAAGAGGAAAAGTCTTCAAGCTGTGCTAGGAGAGGTTTAGATTCATTATTAGGAAAAATGTCCTCACCGAGAGTTTTCATGCTCTAGGAAGTGTTTGAATCACTATCCCTGGAATTATTTAAAAGACAGGTAGTTGTAGCACTCAGGGAAATGATTTAATGGTGGATTTGTCAGTGCTGGGTTAATGGTTGAACTGGATAATTTAAAAAGCTTTTTTCATGTGAACAATTTTATGATTCTAAATTTGGGTCAAGAGTCTTATTTTTATCATCTCCAAACTCCTTTTTCTCTGTATCCTTATTTAGAAGTGTTCAACTCTGTAGTAATTACTGTTTCTTAAGTCCACAGTCTGTGCCTTTTGGCTGTAGTTGCTTAATTCCATAGTCATTGTTGTTGATATTATTATAAATTCTTATTTCAAATATAAATAGGAAAATTACCATATTCTTCCAGGTTTGTGACTTCTTATTGTTTGGGATACTGGAATTTCCAGGTTCTGATTTCAGCACCATCTGCCTGTTGAATGGCTGGAAAAAGGGAATGATGGCTCCTTTTGAGATCAGCAACCCCTTTGAGTCTACAAAAGAAACTGCCTTGGCCCCACCAAAAGTAAAACTTCAGCTTCCCACTCAGCAATGCTCCAGCACACAGGTTGCCAGTATTACCTCATGCCTCCTGCAAGGCTGGTGCAACCAAACAGCTCCTTTGCAGAAGGTGTCTTGTGCCTCAAGACCTGCATCTCCAGGTGAGGGAGCTACAGGAGGAAGTAAATAGGCTATGTAGTGTTTGGGTGTTTGGGGAATGAGCAAGACTGGTTGTTTTCAGAGATGCTACAGTCTCAAGACCCTCAGGAGTTTCAAACATCAGTTGTAGCTGAGAAGCTGGTGGACTCAGAACCCCGCAAGGCAATTAGTCAAGGGTCTGTTGAAGACAAAAGCTGAAAGTGAGTCACCGCATGTACAAGGAGCAAGGTCACTCCTCATTCTGAAAATGTAGTAAGTAGGACTGGCACCTTCTGCAAGGGGTATGAGGCCCTGGAACCAGAAGTCCAGACAACTGATGAGGTGGGAAAAGGCCCTTCTGGGGTAGAGGGGCCTCCTAAAGCAACACCATCTGTACCCCATATCATGACCTCCTCTGTTAAGAGGAAAAGAAGAGTAGTTCTAAAAGGTGACTCCCTTCTAAGGGGAATGAAGAGCCCAACATACAGACTGGACTCAGGTCACAGGGAAGTCTGCTGTTTCCCAAGGGCTTGGGTAAGGGACTGTGTGAGTCACCACAGGCAGGCAGGTAGAAAAACCACAAAACCATGGCTGAAATGCAAAGAGTAAGTTTATTCCATTACCTCTCAAACTGGAAGATCCTGAAGCAATACCCTGGGCAGAGACACACCAGCCAGAATGTGGGCTCCGTTAAGATCTATTCTGACAGACCTGTGGGGCTGCTGTTTGCAGCAATTTAAAAAAGGTCTGCACATGTGTAGTTTACCACCATACTATGAACTTCCTTGTGCTCTTTAGGATCTCTGAGCTTTGATCTTTCTTCCAAAACAGGGAGCTCAGGCATGTCTGTGAGAGTGCCTCCCAGTCTCCATGAACACCTATGTTATCTCTACACAGAGATTCTACTTCCCAAAACAGGCAGAGGATAAACAGCAGGAGGCACAATATGTGGGGTTTCCCACACTGTTATTTTCCAGACCTCAGCATTCCCAGCCACAAAGTCACTTTAACGAGTCTATAATCCTCCTCTCCATTCTGCCACTTTTAACACTTTCCTCCGATCAGGGGCATTACTGGAAAACTCTCCACACTAGTAAGGAGTGATTACTATTTGTTATTGTTTGTTCAAGAGAGCAGTGACAAAATAACAAAGAGAAGTCCAATAGTAATCAAAAGAGACTTCAGGGACTCGGTATGATTGGTTGAAGGATAAGAAGCACTAGTAGTGATTTCCGGGATCCTTCTGGTAACAAGGGGTAATATTGATAGGAATAGGCAGATCCATCAGGTCTATGTGTGGCTCTGAGGCTGGTGTAACTAGAAAAATTTTGGGTTTCTTGACCATGGAATGATCTATTCAACACCCATTCTACTGAAACCTGATGGGATGCACTTTTCTCAGGGGGGAGAAAGAATTCAAGCACAGTAGCTATTGGGCCTCCGTGACAAAGTGTTAATCTAACTTGGAAGAGGGAAAGGGAAAACACCAGGCTCATGGGTTGGGAACAAAGGGTTACAGGGAATGGGGTGACATCAGGCTGGTGATCTGTCACCAGTGGGATTTCACAGGGCTCCATCCTTGGCCCAGTTCTCTTCAACATCTTCATTAATGACTTGGATACAGGACTTGAAGGGATACTAAGCAAGTTTGTTGACAACACTAAATTGGGAGGAGCTATCAACTCCCTCAAGGGCATAGAGGCCCAGCAGAGAAACCTCTACAAATTACAGTCATGTACAATCACCAACTGTATGAAGTTTAACAAGGGGAAGTGCTGGATTCTGCACCTGGGATGGGGCAAGGCTGGTTGTGTTTATAGACTGGGGAATGAGACGCTGGACAGCAGTGCCACAGAAAGGGGCCTGGGGGTCCTGGTCAATGGCAGGTTGAACATGAGTCAGCAGTGCCCCAGCAGACAGGAGGGACAATTGTGTCCTGGGGGGCATCAGACACAACATTGCCAGCTGGGAAAGGGAGGGAATTGCCCTGCTCTTCTCTGCGCTTTCAGGCACATGGTGTGATTTTTGGAGTGTCCTCCCCAGGGCCAGGAGTTGGACTTGGTGATCCTGATGAATCCCTTCCAACTCAGTATATCCTATGATTCTCTGATTCTATGGACTTGATTTTCTTTTCAAAGACTGCTTTTTCCCTTTGTTTTCTTTTTTAAATATCATTTATTCATTTTGCAAGAAAGCCTAGTCCAGAGCTCTCATTCAAAAACCCTAGCTCTAAGTTTAACTCCTCATAAAAATTAGTCACCATTTGGATCTTCATTTTGCAGATAGTAACTACCTTCTGTCTTCTAAATTGCATATTTTCTAAAAATATTTAATGCTATGAAGATTAACTTTCCCCATCTAATAAGATGAATATTCTATAAAAATATGATCACACATTTTTAAAAGTTACCGGCTGGCATTTTGCTGGTATTGAAATGCTTAAAGTCTCTTTCTTTCTCTTAATGTTAGAATAAAGTTAATAAGCAACCAGTGACATAGAGTGTAGCTTCTGAAGCTAAACTTCTAAGTAATCTTAAAAGGAAGGAGGAAAATTGTTCCTGACAAGCTGAAATTACATTATAAAGCCTCCCACATTTTGAAGAGCCATGACTTGTCTCAGGCATGAAGCTTATTTCAGTGTTTAACAAAACTTGTTTATAAAGAAAATATCTCCCCTAATATCAGTTTTCCAAAAGCATGCCCTTTAACCCCTGCTTTTTGTTTCTATTCATTGTTGGCATGGAGACAAAGAGGCACTCCACTAGATTGATCAATGCATGGTAACATCAACACAACATTTTCAGTCAGGTTCCCAGGAGCCTTCCTCCTGAATCTGTCATTTTGATTCAGATAACTAAATCAGGCTAAGCACTGCAATGATAACGGATGACTTGCCTCATTAGCTGTCTCCTGCTGCTTTACTCTGTCAGGAAGCACCACAGTGGCTGTCTGGAGTTCCTGTGAGAGACAACTTGTTTCCCTTATAATATTTCAGTATAGATATGCTTTTCTCATTTCTATCCACTCTTTTGTATATACTCATGTACATAGAGAGACAAATGCAAGCAGTGTTTAATGGACATTTCATTAAGAGGAAACAGAGTTGAAAAATTCTTTATCAAGGTCCGAAATTTAATCATATAAAAATATACATTTCATAGCATCCTGATAATACAGTTATATTCTTTTATATTCACTGTCTCAAACTCTGTTTCCTTTAAAATGGATTCTCTTTTGTTAAGGCACTTTGCTTATCTGAACATTCAATGAATCAATTACCCTAATTGCACTAACATACAATAATTAAAATCTTAAGAATCATTCCTAGATGAGTAGTTTGAATTTTAAATATGCTGTTGAAAAAATAAACTGCATAAAATAAAACCTGCGAATGACAGAACAGATTTTCAGTTGTAGCTATTAAAAAGACCGTAGGCATATCCCAGTATAAATACCAGTTCAGGTAAAGAAAATGAATCAGAGTGTCTATTTAGCCAAGTTGCCACTGCACACTTGAAGGTAGTAGTAGCTGCAATTTTTTCTTGTCAACTGTGCTTATGGGCAGGTGTTTAAATACAGAAAAAAAAAAAAGACTACATTTATTAAATAAGTCACAAACCATGGTCTTCTAACATGTACTATCACTACTTTATTCTTCATATATTTGCATGATATACTGACCACAAACTAATCCAAATTAGTGAAATGAGAATATGCTAAAATCACATAAGTCCCTGTCACATCTCTGGTTGAAAATAAACAACTTCCTTCGAATTTCAAAGGCAGAGATTTATTTTATTAACAGAGAAGTCTTGTCCTGGCATTGAAATAATACTGTTCTGTGAGTGTCAGCTAAGCATCTCAACAACCCTGAGCTGGCAAGTTGGTTATACAAGAAATGAGAAAATGGTGGCATTAGCCATTTAACTCCCCTCCCTCACATGTCAGCTTTTAAACTCCAACAAAGAGGTTCAATAAAATATTTAAGCTGGGTTGGTGAAACCCAGTTTCTTTTCAATATTCAATCATAGGGTGCTTGCACATTCTTGTCATGGCACCTGGGTTAGATTGACTGGTCAGATTCAAAGGGTTACACTGCAGCATTTGGAGGGCTCTGTCCTTGCCTGCCAGAGCACTCACAGAATTCTCAGTCACCTGAGTAAGTATGAGCCAGAAACGGATAAGGGAGTCCCTGTGTTTCTCTTCCATTGCTGTCTAGTTCTTGATATCACCTGCCAGCATGACATAGTCATACTAAAGATCCAGTGGGATTCATAAAGTGCCTAATCTCTGGCTAGCTCACTCAAAAAGCTCAATAAAGCTTTTATGGAGTATACTTAACATTTAGGGTGGAAAAAAAGGGAAACTCTCTGTATTTGGTGTAACTCAATAATTTCTTCTTCACTAAGCATTTTTTCCCTTTTGTAATGTCTCTAGACTTACAAATTATTCCTTGAATTATTTTTGAGAATATAATGAAGTGGTTCAGGCTGGTATCATTTCATATGTCTGTCCTGGTTTCAGCCAAGCACAGGGTTAATTTTTTCAGTAGCCATGAAGGGACAGAGCCTGGATTCACGTGGACACGACCAAAAGCCTAATGTTATTTGATACCATCTTACATCATTGCCAGGAATGGGGTAAAGAGATTGTCTCTTGTTTATGAGAAGAAAGGGTGATCTTTTCCAGTGGTGGAGAAGCATGGCAGGTGGAGTGTCTGTCCGCCATTGCTTTTTTTATCCTCCTCGGCTTGGTAAACACTTTGCATGTCAATCACCCTCTCTTTGCACGTTTTTCGTCATTAGTATTGTTGCTGTAACTGTTCATTTTCTTATCTCATTGCTGTTTCCAGTAAATTGTTCTTATTTCAACCCAAGATCTTTGCCTTTTGTGCCTCTAACTCTCTTCACCATCCACCCAAAGGCAGGAGGGGATGGAGCGGGGAAGGGAAGGGAAGGGAAGGAAGGGAAGGGAAGGGCAGGGAAGGGAAGGGAAGGAAGGGAAGGGAAGGGCAGGGAAGGGAAGGGAAGGAAGGGAAGGGAAGGGCAGGGAAGGGAAGGGAAGGAAGGGAAGGGAAGGGCAGGGAAGGGAAGGGAAGGAAGGGAAGGGAAGGGCAGGGAAGGGAAGGGAAGGAAGGGAAGGGAAGGGCAGGGAAGGGAAGGGAAGGAAGGGAAGGGAAGGGCAGGGAAGGGAAGGGAAGGAAGGGAAGGGAAGGGCAGGGAAGGGAAGGGAAGGAAGGGAAGGGAAGGGCAGGGAAGGGAAGGGAAGGAAGGGAAGGGAAGGGCAGGGAAGGGAAGGGAAGTGCCAGCATCGTTTGGGTGGGAGCACTAAATTGGGGAATACCTCTCCTAAACCACAACAGTGGCATAACAAATAGAATGTATTACTACTAAGTTTAAATCTCTTTCTGGCTTTCAGTCATTAAATGTCCTTAATTAAAATCAATACAGAAAGAAATCATGAGCCAAAGACCACTTTTCATGTTTTTTACAGGGAGAAAGTAGAAAGAAACACATTTTCTTCAATTTTTTAATGGAGAGGAATTAATTACTTTAATTATAGAATGCATATGATTCACATTTTTAAATATTTGAACATTTAAAAACTACCTCATAGAATTTGTCTGATAAGTTATTTATGATTAGGGATGAAAGATGCTTGATTATAAATACTCTGGACTTTTAGATATCTGTAAATGCTACGCCATCTCCCCTTCAAATTATTCTGATATAGAGAAGTAGAAGAGAAATTAATCTTACCACTATTTCACTTTAGGATACAGAAAACATGGGGTAAAATTGTGCAAAGATCTACATATAGGTTTTTATTCATTATATATTAGATAGTGTATATCAGTCATTATTGAATCATATAATATAAAACATCACTAAGATGGTTTTTAGAGGAAAAAAAATCATAAAGCTGAGTTTCTGAGACACCAAAGCTATTAATCATTCTCAGCAAACTTTGTGAAGAGTTTTATGGTTTTTATCTTTAGCATGTTAAAAGTTTTCCCATTTCCTTCCTTTTGTTTTTCAAAATTCCATCTGAATGCATTCTTGCCAATTTAATCACTTTCCACTCTGATCAATTCAATACAAGGAATACACCTTGGGAGATAGAAAAAATTGTCTTGGAAAAACATGACTCCAGGGATCCAGGCTATATAAACAATGGCAGGACCAATTATGTCTATGTCATTCAGGTGGTGACATGCAAATCAAGTCTGCGGGTTTTTTTCCAGTTGTTGTATCAGTCTTTTACATTTTTAAAGCCTGTTTTTGTGTCTTCCTGTCCTCTGTTCTCTTGTTCAGACTACACTGTTCAGAGTCTTCTGTTCTCTCATTCTAGAACAAAGCTATTAGAGACCTCAGATCATCCTCACAGGTCTCCTCTGGAAGGTCGTCAAGGGATCTCACTTTTTTTTAGAGGTGTGATGTTCTAATCTGTTTGCAATACACTTGCTGGGGTACTGCCAGTGCTGCATAAAACAAAGAACTATGTCACGTGTCATACAGGCTTAATTCCTGCCACAAATACTTTTGTCAAATTGGCACATTTATTGACTCTTCTTTTATGATCAGACTTGACTTTCTCATTCTATGCTTAAACAGTCTTTATTTTTTTCATTCTCAAATGATTTGCACTTGTCCCCATTTTTCTGCTGTTTTATTTCCACTGTTTGTTTGTTTTTCCAGGACATTTGTCTTATTTGCTGTTGGAACCCTGGGTTCAGAGAATTTCAGTCTTTCAGTGCTGACAGGCAATGATCTTCAAAAGCACACTGCATTTGACCTGAGGCCTTGGGAAAGGCTTCCCAGATTATGTGATAGCACTGAGATTGTCGCTGTGTAATTGAAGAGAAGTTTGTTGTATCACTGGGTGGAATATGTAGAGATTTAGAAAGTTTAGGTTTCTGGGATATAAGTAACAAGATGGAGGATTTTGGGTGTAGGTTAGTTCTTCTTCTTTCCTTCTTCCTCTTCACAAATCTGGGTGGTTTGGTATTGGTCCAAAAAACCCGCAGTGCGGAACATGAATGATTACTTACTGGATTATAAGTAAAATTAAATTAGTTGGAATTTCATAATTGGATAGATCGGACTTTAAAAGACCTTGGAAGGTAGCACTCGGGGGCCATTTTCACCTTGTTGACTTAGAGGCACATTCCGTGCAGCTGCACCATAGATAAGAAATAATAAACATCCGAGTCCGAAGAACAACTCTGCGTCTCCTGCGTTTCTATCCGAACTCTGAATAAGAGAGCCAAGAGACTGAGGCAAAGAAAATACAAAGCAGAGAAAACTAATAATTTGCCACAAACACGTGTTTCTAATCAAATCCCTTCAATTTTCATGCTGGCTTAATATAAAAAGTATCACCTATGTTCTATCATATAGGTTATCTATGAAACATTGCATAGGTCAAGACAAAAGCGAGATCTCGGCGGCATTATATTCAACACACCTCTACATTTTGCTAATGATTCTAACTTCTCTCTGCATAATTCATCAACCACGTTTGCATTCTCTATTCAAAAGCAGGCCATAGTAAGGCCAAGATACAAAATATTATTTCTTCTCCACATATCAACTGTTCCCTTTAGCACACAGAAGGAACTTTGATTGTTTAACATAATACTGCTTCAAACTGCTGTAGCAGAGGTAGATCAGAGCTGAAGACTGTATAAATTTGTGCTCCACTTCACCTGTGTCAATAAGCTGTTTTGCAAAGAGTTAGAGTCTGCATGTTTACACTGACATGTCCTAAGGTAGTTCCTTCTAGGATTTCTTGGTGTAATAAAACCCTGACTTCATAATTCTGCCATGACATTTAATGGTCCATTTCTTCTGTTGCCTGGTGTTTGAAATCTGACGCTCCTTCCCCTTTGAAAGAGAATTATTAGATGGGACACAGAAGTCATTTGCGAGATTGTGTGTATGTGTGAGAGAAGTTACCAGCTTCTTCACTTTTGATAGACAGTGGTATTTCTTTTCCCAATCAAGGTGTCCCTGTATCACTGTCCCAATCTGACCTACATTTTAACATGCTGAAACATCTTCCTGACTGCCTGTGAATTCATCATGAGTGTAAGCATACAGCTTACATACCAGTTCCTAACACTGCCTCTTGGACCCCTTGAAGCCAGGAGTTTGATTTTTAAGTTAATGAGGTTTGAAATAGAAAATGGTAGCCTTCCACACTTATTTTTGAACTTGAATATTGTTCTGGCTTCCCTTGTAGGTAGGAAAGATCAATATATACTCATTTTTAAAATGAAAGCTGAGGTGTTTCTCTAATCTCTTTATTTCAGCAGCCAGGGTTTTAAGAGATACTGCCTTCATCATAAAACTAGTCATGTAACAGAACCAAGTTCATATTTTCACAGTGAATCTTTCTCTTTGTGGTTAGGGCAGTTTCCTAGCAAAAAACCTACTTTTCTTTTTAAAAAAAAATAATCCCCAAGCTGTCATCCTCCCACCACTGGATTTACCAGCACAGAGTAGAGGATTTCTTGCACAATATTCTGAGCAACTCCTGGAACTGATATTTTGCAATTGCTTTAACCTCTCTAAAAAGTGACTTCTTAATGCATATTTCCCCCACACATTCACATAAGATTAGTATTCTCTTTTAGCTAAAGACAGATTAAGATGATCACTGTCTTAAAGTCTTTGATTCCTTCTTTTCAGCTGTAGTTCCTCCTACAGTAAATAATACTTAGTGAATTGAATAAAGTCCCATTATTCTTTGTCAAGATACCATAGCAAATTGAGCCGCAGTCATTTTCTTGACTCAAAACACCTGTTACTTATATCCTGTGCATACTGGGAAATGCCTACAGTTAGAAGGACCTTATCTCTCAAATAGGAGGTGTTATAATTCTGGTGTCTCCTTCCAAGTATAATCAGAGCAAAAAAAAGGATCTGCTTATTCTTTATAAAGCCTTTTAGTGTGCAGGGTTTATGCAACTTCTGAGCTTTTTTGTCTAACACATATATAGAATAGAATAGAGTAGAATAGAATAGAATAGAATAGAATAGAAATTTCTGTTCCCATGATGCCTTTAAATTCAACAGCTTACACAGTGTTTCATTTAAGGTGCTTTTCTTTAAATGAAATCTCCATCTCTATGGGCATAGGCCTGCTAGTTTAAATATACATACTACTTCCAAAACTAGTTAATATATCTCCCCATGCGATTATTTAGTATCCATCTCAAAATATCAATATGATGGTGTGTGCTTCAAAATAATCTACTGACTGCTGACTTTACAGTGCTGACTCTGTTTTTCTTCCCAAATAATTGACTCTAAACTCCAAAATTATACTGTGTGGTAAATGCCTCATACTGCTGTAGCTAGCATGCTATTTGATTCAAATATTTGTAGCACAGAAATGTATGTGTGTGCATTATGAACATGAAGACTGCCTTTTTGTTTTCAAATAAAATAGAAATTGTAGCCGGAATGCTAGAGACATCTCTAATCTTGTAGTTCCAAGTGTTCATAGTCTCAAAACAGGTTCCTATTCTAAATCCAATTCTGTTTTTTTCTGCTATTCTAAAATTGCCAACCTTTGTCTCTGTCCTCAAAGAAACTGTATTAGAAATTCTATGAAAAATCAGTTTCTTTGGCTTGTTACCGAGGGCAGGGATATATAGTCACTATTAAAATCACTTTTGTAACTCATTCTTTTGCAATAAGGGCACCGACCTAGCTGATGGCAAAAACCTAAAACTTCATAAGAGAAAAAATCTGTCACTAACACATCATGCTATTGAATTAAAATTGCTTTTCAGTTTGGCTGGACTGGGAGGACTGCTATTCTGGGCAAGATCTGCAGGAGCCATATTTTCCTCTATACATTTTGAAAGTGTGCTTTAGACTGCTATTACCAGAGTTGGATATTGAAAAGCATCAACAACTGCAGAATGGTTTGCAACATTTGCAAGACTCTGTAGACTGTGAGGAGGAATACTTAGATATTTCATTTGTATATTCTAGATCCTTGTATATTAAAAGAGAATAATTTGGACAATTCAAGGAGTACCATGATAGTAGGTTTTCTGAATGGCTCAAACAGATCTTTAGAGGTATAAACAAGCTTACTTCAAAATCCATTGGTGAAAAGAAAAAGGTATGGAAGTCATACAGGACAAAAATAAATACTGTGAATAATTGTGCCCTCCTAAACACTTACTATTATAGTCTTTGCTTCAATCTTCAACTCTTTTACATCTAGAAAGGGTAGAGACACATGAAAGGTAAAATTATTTTAGTGTTTTATTCAGATAAGCTTCCAAATAAAAAGTTTTGCTTATTTCTTCCTTTATTCAAAACTGTTTTGCCCAAGTTTGACACTAATTAAAACAGCAAAACAGATGTTGTGAATAATTAAAAACAGTCATCAAGGATATGCATGCTATATGTCTATATATCCTTGCACCCTGCCCCTGAATACTGGAATAATATTTCAAATTAAAGGGCACAAAAAAATTTACATGTAAAGTTTTGTAGTGGCATTTATTAAATATATTGAGTACAGAAAATAAACATTGAACACATGATCATGGGTGAAAATGCTTCCCAATGCTTTCAAGTCCAGCATAAGTATGACCATGTATGTATCATACATTCTTTGTCTCAAACTCATTTCACGAGCCAGGGAATTTAAAGTCTATTTTTCTCAATCTGTTCCACATTAGGACTAGTCTGAGATTGTGTACTCTTACTCCTTTAATCGTTTTTTTAAGCTTGATATCTGTTATAATTGAACTCACTTGAGTTGGTTTTCATAGCTGACAGAATGGTTAAGGGTTCTCTGCTAATTGCTAATTAGTTAACCACTTATTATTGGTTTTGCCAGTTGATTGTTAATTGTTAGGAAATTAGTTGATTAACAATTGTTAAAAGGAAGTAGTGTTAGGAGCATTTTCTGTATTAGTATTCGGATGGTGGGGGGGGTTGCAAGTTGGTAAAGAGGGACAGTTCAAGAAGCCATGAGGGTCTATGCCAGTCATGTCTCCTTAGCATAAGGGGATAAATACCACCTGCTGATAGGACCGAGACCAGCAAATCACTCAACGCCCAAGAATCACCCCACTGACAAGAACCTATCCCCTAGAGATGACATCTTAACGAGCCACTCGGACTGCGGATGCAAAAGGATTTTGTCAAAATAATCTAAGTTTGAAAACAGAGGATTTTATATTCTGTAATCAAATATATACAGTTTAGTAGTCATTCTGAAGTGTAGATATGCAAATATATAAGGGCTGTAATACTTCAATTGATAGTTGGTCATAGTAAACTAAGATACCAATCAAATATGATTCGTTGTATGGGTTGATAATCCTGTCTTTCTTGTTTGGTTTTGGGATATTACTGTGACACTCAACCACAAAACTATATTATTTTTTGAACACATGAAAAAAAAATTCAGAAAGCCAACAGTATTTCTTTTAATAGCCCAAGTGATTTATAATCTGGCACATGGATGCTAAAATGGAGATAAGTCTGTGATTCTTTGTTGCTTGGTGTGTAGCTAATTAAGTTTCTTGTTCATAATTATTAATCTATTTTCTTGCAGCTCTCAGAACTTTCTATCTGCTTGGATCTGTACCATATGTAATTCTTGCTTTATACCCTCAGTTATAGAATGAAGATTCATGTTTCAGTCAGTCTTTTACTTGTTTACCTGTTTGGCCTTCTTCCCTTCTGATAGGAATAAAATAAGTTTGTTCTTTTGCCTGTGACCTTACATGTATGATTGTTTTCCCATTTTAAAGCTTAAAAAGCAATGTGATTACATGCTTTTTTCTGTGCAAGATTATGTTTATTTGTTGTTTGAGAAGAGCTTGTGTGTCCTGGATGATATTATTTCTAGCAGTAGCTGCAGCAACATCAGTTTTGTAGGACAGACACATGCTAGCTTGTCACTTGTCTTAGTCCTGGTATCCCTTGGGGGTATTTTGGGTCATACTGACATTTATTTCAGGTGCTCATTCTGATAATCTTTATCAAGGTCATATATAACTGAGTTACTCAGCTGTCTTACTCCTGTTTCAATTGCATTCTCTTGCAGGTAAATTTTTTTTCTTTTGTTAAATGCTTTGGCCTTTCATTCTTCATAATGTCTTTTTTGTTCTCCTGTATCGTGCTCTATTTGTATACATTTTTGGCAAAATTTAACTGTTTTCTATTCTCCTATGTTTCTCCATAATTATACTCCTGTACTAAACAAATTGGAAATGTACAAATAATGGATGGAAACCAGCTACATAAGCCCCCTGTGCTGAAAGATATTGTATGGTAAAGATCTTTATTATCACATGTAATTGGATTCTAATGTTCAAAATAAATGTTAGATATTAAAAGGATGCTATTTAACACAACGAATAATTATGATTTCCAGTATTTTTCTATGGACATTTGAGAACAGATAGTATTGCTCATGCATTAACTTTTTTCTCTATTGCTCTCTGGGGCTTGTTCCATGAAAAGAAATGAATAGACAAATGAGTCAAGTATAAAACCACATGATAATGCTCAAAGCTTGTTCAACAAACATGCAAGGGAAAATAAGGCTATCCATTGCTTTTACTTAGCAAATATGAGCACTTTGGATAGCACTTTTCTTAAAAAGCACCACTGTGCTCTAAAAATACCATCAGTCTTTGCAGTACTGCTACAAAATACCTTTGGTATGTATTGCTCCTGTGTGGCAAAATAGAACATTTTTGCAGAAATGCCAATTACAATTGAAAAAATTAATCTGACATCTCCCAGAAGTTTATATGTTGCTGAATAGCAACATTTGTCCTCAGCAATTCAAAACAAGTTACAAAGCAAGGATGAAAGGAGAGAATTGTGAGCTGAAAAATGAATTTACATAGATGTCATAAACATTATCTGTTGCATTTGGTGAAAAGAGATATTGCAATAGACTTTGGGAATCCGCTCCAGAAGCTCAATTTAAGTGCTCTGGAAAAGGTCATTTTGGTCAAAGTTTTTATGAAGTAGGAAGTATTTTGTCATCAAGCTAGACTTGAACTCCACACTTCATATCTACCTACATTCAAGCTAACATTTCATGAATTGTTGCAATACTACTATTTTCAGAATTAACACATTTAAAAAATTTACAAGAATCTCCATCCTTCTGAAGATATAATAATGATTTCAGATGCTGTTTACAAAAGAGCAACCTCCAAAAGAGAACCTAAATTCTTGTGAAAAGTCTTTTGAGCTAAACAAATTTTTAGACTTTTTGCTTGCTTTCCTTAATCTCATCTGTAAGCTGCATCCTTGGTTGTCTGATGAATACGTACAATGCATTCAGCCTGAATTTTTGAGAGTTGAAGTTACATTCCCATGCTACAGCATTCTTTTTTACATAGCAGAAACTATGCAAAGGACAAGATACCAAGACTTCAAATCATACCTTGAGTGAAGGGAGCACAGCGACTTGACAAGTATCTTTATTGCAACTTTTCTCTTGTTCTTTCTTTTCATCTTTCAGCCTTAGCAATTATCGGTTTTTGAAAATAGCGAAAGCCTTACACATTACCATCCTCTGGTTGCAGAAGGCTACACAGTCCAATGTGGCACCACACTGAATTTATAACATCTTCCAACATAACTTTGAATCCCTAATTTGGTTATCTACTTCACTTATTGTATATATCAAAATGCATAAAAACATGATTTTAATAAGTAATTTATAAATAGTTTTATTCTAAATAAATAAGCAAAAGTGGTGACTAAAACTCCTGATAAATAAGGGCAAGAATTTAATTCAATATTACTAAAAATTTAATCTAGTTCATAACAAGTGCCACATTTGAACTTCTCTGCTATTAACTTTAAATAAGAATACAGAGTCCATTAAAGCACATTTCAAATATGAGCTTTGAATCTAGAGTCCAAAATATGTATCTCATTACCCTGTTATACACAGGAAAGATTTGAGAAATGGCACATGAAAAAAAAAGATTCTCTTTGTGTTTCTCCTGTGAAGATGTGCCCCAGAGCTCCTTTGAAAACACTTGAATATTACCATTAATCTAATGAAACAGGTTAATCTTTGAGACAGTCTTGTAACAGTCTCAAGAGAAGATGAGAAGCATTTTTGACATATAATGATTTCCCCGTTAAAACTACGAATTGATTGATGTAACTTTGTCTCACTGTCTGTGGGAATTTTTCATGAAATTGTGGTTGAATTTTGTTTCACAGTGTTCCAACTCATGCATTAGCATTTTTTTGTTTTTAAATTATTTTTGTATTATTTGAATAATTATATTTTAAGGATACATATGAAATAAGCCAATAAATAAATTTTAAGAGTAAACCACAAAATTTAACTTATTTGAACTCTCAAATAAAAAAGTTATTTTATACCAAGCAATATTTTTTCTAAAGGGAAAATACATTTCTGAAGTGAAATTGTATTTTCTAATGTAATGTTTTTTTTTAAGGGAACATCTTTTGAAATGTTCACATTTCAAAATTTTAACTGCTTCTGAGAAGAAATTACTTACACGGCTCTCAATTACTTGTCAAACACAAGCTTAAACTAGAAACTCCTCATAATAGGACCAGTGAAAGACCTACCTTGGACACTTAAAAAGCAATTGCTTGCTGCGTTTTTACCTATTTGGTCACATTAGTAATTTTGGTGTTACATAAATACTAAGGAAACAAATAGCTTTACCTCATTTTTCATTGGTTCAGTACTTGTTTTAGTGAAAAAATACCAGTGTTTGCTGATTTTAGGGTCATTTTGTAAGTCTTGCTTCTAATCTTTTTCTTCATTTTTACACTTAATTTTCCTCAGCCTACTTGTAGTGCAATTTAGGAGTGCAATATTGACAGTATTATGCATTCCTCAACACGCCAAGGGTATATTTGTGAGTTTTTAATGGTTCATATATTATACTAAGCAGACGCATTTGACTAGGAAAAAAAATGCTACAGTACTGAATTTTGAAGACACTGGAAATGGCAATTTTCAGATTTAAAAAAAGGTTGTTCAGATATGCCCTTAGACCTCACAATAATTTAAGTTTTGAGGCACTTTTTAGACATGAAAGAGAATTGTCACCGTCTTGGAGCAATGGCAGTTGTCACCTGCAAATGAGTCCATTCAATGCATTCGTATTTCTCTCCATCAGTTAGCATACAGAATTTAGCTGGTTATTTTGGAATATAAGAACATAAAGTCCCCATATGGGCAGTCTTCATGAATTTGTCCCATGGATCTGCCTGAACATGTTCTTTACTGAAATGCTGTACATATTACTGTCACACCAGAGAGGTCTGTAGTTTAAATCAGACTCCAATACCTGGATACTGAAGAAACAACAGGATTTGTGGCTACAGAAGATAACCTGCTAGATTAAGGCCTGAAATCTGAGAGGCATATGCAGTTCATAATACACGGAGCAGTTGAGAAATGATCACCATCAGTGAGAGCAAACAAAGTAGTGCCTTGAAGCTAAGTTGGAAAGATAGCAGTGCTATTAATAATTAATTCTCCCAGTTGTGTCTGGCATCCTGCCTATGATAGCAAAAAATCCAATAGGATATTGCTATATCCCCCAGCTCATACAAATCCACCAGGGGTGCACTTTGCCTGATCTGTTGTTGCCCAACAGTACAAAATTAAATCAACAAGTGCTGTCAGAGACATCCTCCCTCATCTCATAGAAAGCAATTGAATGTGGGAGATGGGCAAGTGCTGAAAGCCCTAGCCTAAAGTTGGAAAAATCTATCTGTTGCAGCAAGCCTGCTTGCAATTGTTAAATCATTCCAGATAGAAACACTGCTATGCCTTGCCCTTGAACTTTCATCCTTTTCTGTTTTGGTTTTGTTTGTTTGTTTTTAATTTAAATCAAATTTATCCCAAGCCCTTTTCAAATGGAGGGTCAGGCTATACCACAGACCTGCTAAAACAATCATATATCCAAAAGCAGAAAAATTGAATCTGTTTATATAGCTTGCATCCTTTGATCTCTTTCTATAGAAGTTTACATTAAGTGTCTTTTCCGTAGAAATACTGCATAATGTACAGATATGTCCCCACTCTCCTCAAAGCTCTTAATGATCTTTAATGTGTTTAGACATATAGTGTGTATCTTTGTTAAATGCTGCTTTCGAGATTTTCAGGACCACATTAGAGAAGAAATCACAGGAAAAATAAGTGACAGCAAAAAAATTTTGTAGAGTCATAGAACAGCACAATTTTGGACACTTTTTTTGTGTCCAAGAGAACCTTTAAAGATCATCTATTCCAAACACCCTGCCTTGGGCAGGAAGATCTTTACTGGACCAGATTGTTCAATGCCCCATCCAACCTGACCTTGAACACTTCCAGTAATGAGGCATGCAGAATTTCTCTGGGCAACTTGTTCTAATGCCTCACCATGTTTATCATAAAAAATGTCTTCCTTATGTCCAATCTAAATCTACCCTCTTTGTGCTTAAAACTGTTGTCTCTTGTCCTGTTACTACAGGCCTTGGTAGAAAGTGTCTCTTCAGACAACAGAATTTTTTTAAAGTTTAGATCTATAGAATATGCATCAAAGACCCTGAAACAATTTTTCATGTAGTGTTATACTCCTTTTCAAGTGTAGTTCAAATATTTAGTCTCCTAGAGGACTAATACTCAATGTCTTGGGCACAGGAAGGTTGGATGTTTTAAGTTACTGCCTCAAATTTTATCCCCAAGTGGAACATTATCAAAAACTGCTGGCATCAGAAATGTCACTTATTCTCTGTGTGTTGTTTAATTTCAAATTGATTATGAATCTTCTTCCTCTAATCCCTAATCCATCATAATTCAATTTACGGAATTAGTTCAAAGGTTTAATATTACCCAAAAATCATTGTTCTGTTGTATTGATTGTTCCAAAAATTATACATTTGTATTGTCTTTTTAAATTCTGGAAATGTCTTGTTATAGAAACCTTCTTTCTTTATGAGTGCACTTTTATAAAGCAGGATTTATTAATTACTAAGTGATAATCAACTTTCATATGCCTATGATCAATAGCCAGTGATTTCTACTTTCTTCCTGGGAAACAAATATCCGCTTTCCATTGCTTATGCTCCATTGCTTTCATTAATTTCCTGAAAAGTTTCTAGTCAATATTACTTATATAGATTAATATTGAAGCCTTTTTCTAATAGAAGTAAACATATTAGTCAAACATTGGAAATAATGGCTATATGCAACATAACACAAGTGATACATAAAGATGTTTACTCCTTATGAAATCAGTTTTATCACAGCAATTGCAAATATAAAAATTTAGAATCATAAGCCTGTACAGATCAATTTCAGGTTTGATATTTTTTCATATTTCTATCTTTGAACAGGTACTTCATATATTTTATTTTATTTAGAGTCATGAAACTATCCTAGTAGCAGTCACATATGTTTGTTTCTCTTATAGTGCTTGGAAAATCCTTAGAAGTGTGTGCAATACAAGCACAGTTTAAAATAATTTAAGGAAGAAATTCTGCATACTGTTCTGGTACTCTATGAGACTGATGGGCGCAATCAGTCCTATTCTATATAGTGCTACTTACAGTACAAACATCTAATATATAAAAAGATGGATATTTTTCTGTAGTTATTATAAAATTCACAGTTATTCAGGGTGCTTTTCTTACTCTTTATGGAGAAGATACTTGGAACTGACTTACTGATAATTTTTGAACACAATTTTTGTCTGCAGATATTTTTTCCTTGAAAAAAATTGCTTGCTTGTCAGATTTAATCTCATGACTTTATTGTATTGCCAGGACTGGAATGCATGTTGAACACTCAAAAGGTTGCCACAAACAGCACTGAGAGTGAATGAAAATGCTGGGCCTATTCAGGGTAGGTGCAAGTTGATATTGCAGCATGCTACGCTCTAGTTGTCTTTAGCAGTTATTGTTAAATGAAGGAAATCAAGCCACTCAGCTGTGGCTTTCCTCTAAGCTGAGTGAGCACAAGCACAGTGTATAAACCATGTATACCAGTTTCTGACCATGAGTACAAAAATCTAAATGCTTAAAAGGCATTTTTGGTTTCAAAACTGATACTGAAAGTTAATGTTTTCCTTCAATTGCATTTAAAATTCAGGGTTCTTAGAATCACTCAGTAGTGTTCAGAGTCTTGCAGGATTGTCCCCTAATTTATAAGGTGAAAGTCCCAATCGAAAACACTTCTTAATAATAAAGAGCAAATCATTTGAATATGGAGCTCAGGCATGAGGTCAGTGAAGTTTCGTCTCGTAATTAAGGGAATAAGAATTAAGGGATACCTCCTATTTCTTGTGACAATACACTCAAATCTCATCAATTAGTTCTCTGGTGTTTCCAGAAGACTCAACAGATCAGTTTCCAAAGCACCACGCTGCTTCATCTGATTAATTCTTCAGGTTAAAAATTCTGTTTAATAATACAGTATCATGTGAGTTCTCTAGCTTTTAAAAGAATGATAGGCTCAGTGGACATTACATTTCACATGTGTTCGCTGAATCTTCCTATTTTTTAAACACAACTGTCTCTTAATTAATAACATCTCTTGTTTGACTCTTCTTGAAAATTTCTTTACAAAACCTTTTCTTAGCCACATTAAATACATAAACCCCTCTGAAACCCTGACACCTACCTTTTACTTAATAAGTACATGATACTTTCATTTCCAAAGTTTTTTCTTTATAATTGTTGGTTGGCAATCATTTTCTGTAATGACAATATGATAATTATGTATGAAAATGCAATTATAAATTGCTTGTTTTCCTGAAATTCAGCCTTAGTGAAAACCTTAGTGAGATTTTAAGACATAGTATCTGCAATAATTTAAGTTGCTCTCTATTTTGTAATCTACATGGTGTCATCACACATGCAAGGAACTACCCTGAAAAAATATTGCTAAACTCTGTAATGCACTGTTCTGGTTTTTTTTTACTGGTACCTTGCTTTGGAAAGTTTTTCTTCTGAAACAATATTGCATGCAATATGGAATTAGGAAATAAGGTACTTCTTGTCAGCTTTCTTTACTAAGCAGAGGTTTTTTGGGAGTTTTTTTTTAGTTTTTCAGTTTCGTCTTTCCATCACAGGGTACATTACCTTTTTGTTTGTTTAATTAATTTTACTGCTGTTTTTTCCTGTCATCCTGCATCTAATTCACATGTTTTTTGGGAAGAACAACACTGCCCATTTATCACTACCATTGTAAGAGAAATCTTACTCTTATATGAGTGGTAAAGTCTTTGTGTCTCTAATACTTTTCTTTTTTTAGAAAGAAAAAGATGATCTAGGGTAATCATTAGACTGAACATTACCTCTGATACCTACCTCTGCAGCAAAAACTTACAGGGCCTTAAGATTCTCTCTCCATATGCTTTCTGTATGCTTATGTTGAATTTCCAGTTTTTTCAGAATTTATCAAGAGCCCAATGGATTATCAGATTGGGAAGCTCACTCTCCATCCACACATATTCCATAGGGCTCAATACCTGGACATGCCAACCAGAATATTGGTCTTTGACAAGCCAAAGATCTAGAAAACTTGACCTAGTAATTCCGCTTGGGAAGTTTCTCAAGACTGCTGCTGCTCTGAAAAGCATCTCTTATTTTTTCCAGGACTCCTCTAATGACCCGCACAGTATGGTGGTGTCACAGTGGTTTGTTTGTGAAGTCCTTGAGGACATGAAACACGTTTGACAGTGTTACTGTTCTTGGTGTACGCTGACTACGTGATTGATGTTATATCATATAAAAACCAAATATATTTGTATCTTTTCAAATTCATTTCTTTAGGTTTCTCCTTGTGGATCCCCAATGTGATTTATGAACTCAAGGAATTACAGGAGTCAAGAGCTTGAGCTGAACTAAAGCCTACAGTCAGGTTTAGGGATTCGGACAGTCAGAGTATTTCTGCTTCTCTAGAACACCTCAGGTATCTTGAGGCTGTCTTTGTGTGCAATACGAAGAAGATAGTTAGAATACATTTATTTTATTATCAGTGGACTGTAAGACTGTGCTCAGGTTCCTTCAAGCCTTTTCCCACATCTGTGCCAGCACCCCTGAAATAAATGCAACCTTTTCCTCTTAAAACCTTGTAAAGTTAAAGACCACATGGCTACCCAGTTTCTGAACTAAGGTCATTTGCTTCCAGACAGAATGCAAGTTGGGAAACCTCACAAGAGCTGCTACCTGCCTGAAAAAACATACCAATTAGCATATGTACAGTTCAGTTTCCCTTTGGGCATAGAGGTGATCAGACATCTAGGAATGCCCCAATACAAAGGAGATGGACAAATTTCAGAATTGTATCCTGAAGACCCAGAATAATCCAATTTCTAGGAAACCTGTCTCTGTTTCCCTCAGTAATTTCATTAAGAATTCATTTGCCTAATGTCCAAAATTTTGTTGCCATAGCCACGGTATAAAAACTGGAATTTCTTTGCTTTTTGTAGATTTAGCTTTCAGGGACAAGTTCGAGTTTCTAGCTGCTGGAATCATTAGGAAACTTGTTGCGCACAAGTTTCTCTTCTCTGTAAGGTGACATGGGCACCTAATGACTATGACCATGGTGCTTTTTGTCTGGTGGTGAACTATTTCTCTCCCATTTGAGTTGTTGTTGCTGTTATTGTTAAGTGGCAATGTGGTTACTGACAGGTGAGTTCGTTTAACAGTCTTCTAAAAAATTGTGAATGAATTGACAGAGTAGGCAGGAAGAGGCTAAACATTATTTAAGAAACCTAAGAATAATACACAGAGCAGGTTAGAAGATTGTTTTGAAGATGCCCTTGAACTGAATTCACAGATATAACATTTGCCTGGGTGATACCTAAAACGTGTCTAAGATTTTGGCCGTGTATAGAGCAACCTTCTAAAAAACTTGGTCTCTAATTGAAGAAGTAACTTGGAGAACAGGTTTGAGATCTGCAGGCAATGCTGTCTACAGGAGTTTGACATCAAAGTTTGCCCAGTTTGTGTGTGTCCCCATAATATATACAGAATCTTTAAAAAAGGGGTTAGAACCTTTCCTGTGTTTGCAAGGCCCAAGGGATTTGCATATGTTCAGGCTTCTATAAAAATACCAAAGTATTTACTTCTAGTTAACTGGGTAGAATTTGCACAACCTTAGAGCTAAATGCCAGTGCACTCATTTACTTTCATAAGAAAAAGTAGACATTAAAAAAAACGAAACCAAACCAAACCAAACCAAAAAAAAAAAATAAAACCAAACCAAAAAAAAAACCAAACAAAAAAAAAATCAAAAAGAAAATTATATCACATATTAAAGGTTATGCAAAGCCTGAAATAAGAGACGAAATATCTACTGCTTAATGCAGAACTTACGTCTTACATGTTTAGGTAAGGAACCATTTTGACTCCTATTGAATCAGTCACGTCATTACTCACAGCGCCGTGTTTTGTTTGCACTGCAGCACACTTTCTTTGTTCCTCACACATATTTTTTTGCTACAGTACTTCTCATGCTGCTTCTAAGCCACAATGATAGATTTTTTGCTCTGCTCTGACATGAAAATCAGGAATTGTCACAAGAATGTAAAACACATGGCCAAGAAAATTATCAGGTGCTCAGTATACAGAGTATGTCAAGAATAAGACAAGCAAAGGGTGTTTTCTGTTTCCTGGCAGAATGCACTTTTGTCACTTTCCTGAATGGAGCCACTTTATTACAGCTATTAAGAAACATTGCATGAGATGCTGAAGTTGTAAAGAAGATGAAATGAAATGGTACTGTATAAGCCAGATGTATTTGTAGAGACATTCCAAGTCCTAAATACCAATCTTCTGAATGGCAAAGACCATTTATATGTGTATATGGTTCAAAGACAAGATATTGACAAAACAAAAATACTCGTAATTTTATAGTATTGTATACCCAGTTCATGTGAGGCAATGAAATAATTTTATGCTCTCACTTTTACATTAGATACTAAAGTTCTCATCAGGGCCTAGACAATCACTGTTTGTTCTTCTGATTCATGGACAATCATATATAGAGCATGGTCTGACAGTGCAGTTCCAAGGAGTGGGAAGAATATTTGATGCTGAGACCAACACATATCTGTCCAAATACACCACCATCATTTGGCTTCTCTTTCCACTGAATTAGAAAGGTTTGCAGTGCCTAGATTGGAAATAATTTCAGAGTTTTTGTGGGGTTTTTTTCCAGATAATAGTAATAAATGCTTTTTGTCTAAGAGGCTGTTGTGGTTTAACCTTAACTGCCACTCAGGCCCACACATCCATTCACTCACTCTCCCTTTGTGGGATGGAGAAGAGAACCAGAAGAGTAAAAGTGAGAAAAGTCATGAGTTGAGATAGGGAAAGCAAAAGCCATGCATGAAAGCAAAAAGCAAAATGAAGCAATTACTTGGGGAGGCAAAACACCATCACATTTTCCTTCTTCTTCCCCAGGCTTATACGCTGAGCATGACATCATACGGTATGAGATCAGCTGTCCTGACTGTGTCCCCCTCTCAATTTCTTGTGCACCTCCAGCATCCTGCTGGTGGAGTGGTGTGAGAAGCACAAAAGGCCCTGATGTTGTGCAAGCACTGCTCAGCAGTAACAAAAACATTCCTGAAATATCAACACAATTTTGAGCACAATTCTAAAACACAGCCCCATACCTCCTACTCTGAAGAAAATTAACTCAATGCCAGCCAAACCAGCACAAGGGCTTCCTTAGTTCTTTTCCACAATAGCTGGGGCAGAAAGAGAGCATAGCCTCCTTCTTATAAGTTTACTCCTCCAAAAGCAATAAATGTCTTGAATACAATACTGCATTTCTTAAAAGATTATCCGCGAGTATTTAAAAAAAAAATTGCTGCTGTTCTTCTAATACCGAATTTGTGTTTTTGATGTGCAGCTTACTTGCACAACAGTTAATACTTGGATCTTTGGTGTTCATAACCAACTGCTTATCACTGTTCTGTCAGAGAGAGACTGGCACTGTATAGTGTGAAACTCTGTTTCCAGTGACTTAGCAGAAACGTTTATCGATTCTTGAAGTAGATCCTAACTTCACCTATGTGTCTTGCACCTTGGATAAATTTTGCAGTTTCATTGAGGAAGCTAACATATACAATATCTAGATGTTTCATTCATCCCTGAATCTCCTTTCCAGATTAAACCCACAAATTCTCCTTGCTTTTGCATGACATAGTTTAAATGAGGAAGTACTCAAGGAAGAGACCACTTACATGTCATGTTGAAAAGGTTGTACTAAGATGTTCCACTTCCAAAATCTCTTGATTTTCTATGACGCTGTTGAACTAAATATAAACTGCCCCAGAATAACTGTGAGAGGACAAGAATAATACGTTGAGCATAGCAGTAGTCTTGCTGTGATGAATTTTGAAAAGCATTGCAGGGTATAGGTCTGGTCCAGCATGGACTCAAGACCTACATTCTGATGTTCCTGTATATGTTCATTTTCCAGAAATCTTTTCCTGTGATCAAACATGTGCAAGTTACCTTAATCTATACAGCCCTTTAAGTCATCTGGGTCTTATCTTTCTCATGCATTTTCCATTACCAGAATCAATACTTTCCTTTTGGTATTTTTGATTTCATGAGTGAGTAGAAAATTATTCTATCTCAAACAAGTCCAAGTTATTGAATTATTTATGGCAATTTTTCTCTCCCATCACTTTTCTTAAGACTTAGTTCATTTCAGAGCCCATTTAATGTTTTTTTTGGCAATGTACATGAGATGCTTTCTGTATACTATAATTTTACTTTTATTTCAAATACAAATAGGTGGGGTTTTTGGTTTTGGGGGTTTTTTGTACTTTTAGCTATAGAATAGTAACACAAAACCAAAAAGAACTGAGAAACCATGAGTGCATTATTAGAAGTAAGCAAATAATTTCTGGTTTGTAGCAAATTCTTTGATGTATTGTATTCTAATTTGAACCCTTTAGTTGTCTGTATGTGTACACCTATATTTAATTTCATTCAGCTAAATTTTTGGTGTGCAATATAAGGCTGTATGGGTGTCTTTGGAGCATATTCCTACTGTATGACTGAGTGCCTCTTATAGATTATCTCAGTTGGTTAGAGCCTCATGCTGAAAACTCAGGGGTTTTGGGTTCGATCCCTGGGCCATTCATTTAAGAGTTGGACTTGATAATCCTCATGGGTTCCTTTGACTATGAATATTCTGTGATTCTGTATTTTAAGACCAAACTTTAATAATTGCTACATTTTAAATTTTCTGTTCTTATTCTGTAGTGCATACTTAGAGTTCCCATGATTTGTATAATTCCTGACTCTTTCAAATTTAAGGGAGGAATTTGTCTTGCTGCTTTATGACTCCTTGTGAATGCTATGTTCCATCAAAATTTCCGTACCCTCCTCAGTGTAAATATAGCCTTAATTCTAGTGCTGCTTGAAAACAAGGCAAATGGGATTTTTTTTTTTTTTGATGTCTTACTCACATGTGATGAATTCCTCTGCAGCTTCTGTGAGAATATAGCTTCCATTGTGCAATTGTATGTGTGTGCCACTACACAGATGATACAAATGTATTGGACATCTGTTTCATAAACAATGTCTTGTGCTTGACAGAATGCAATATTATGGACATATTCCTTCAAATAGCTTCAAAGTAAAAATAAAATTCAGCAAGGAATGAAGACTGTCTTTAGTTCGTTAATCTTCTGCCTCTATGCCCTTGTGGATTAATCTTGAGCTGTGAGCTTGGATAAATACGCCTGGCAAGAAAATTCTCTCACTCACTCTTTCTTGCTTTCTTTTTTTTTTTTTAACTTTTAAGGTCTCCAGACTCTGCTGCCTAGAGTGCACAGCCTAAAGTGCACATAATTATTTTCAGTGAAGGACTCTCCAGTGAGATCTTCAAGTTCCATATGCAATTAGATTTGCTGGTAGTTCTGTCAGTCGTGCATTGGCAGTATATACTTTTAATTTACTCACAGTATGGAAGACTGATTTACAAAGTTAATTCAAAGGCAACTTCTATTTATCAAATATTTGGGTAAATGGGGAAATATTTTGTTCATTTTAGGGAACAGGGCTCAGTCTTGACAAATAGAAAATAACATTTGCTCTTCTTTCACTTTGTTTTTATCTGACCTAACTGTTGACTGTAAAAAGTGCTCTAAACTCTGAAGTGGATGCTGCCTGGTACATCGTCTCTATTTTCAAACATAATTTCCTACACATGCATGGTCACTTTTGAGGAACTGATGCAAACAGAATCACAGAATCACAGAATGACACATACCTACAAGTAACGACAAACACTTCCATTGTTAACCCTACTGTCCATGAGAGAAACCTCCCTCATCCTAATATCCACCAGTTGAATAGAGTGCCTAAATATTCTTGGTAATGCCTCCAGGTGGACAAAAAATTAAAAGATAGTTAAAAGGTATTAATCATTATGTTTGCGTTCCAGAGTGTGTGACAGGCATTTTCATTAATCTTCAAGGAATGCAGTACTTACGTATGGAAGTAGATCATAAAGAATACATTTAAATTTAAATACATACATTTTCAGACCTGCTATGGAAATTTTCTATGAAATGAGACATTGTTCCATGTAGGTTAACTTACCATGTTCAACTGTGGAAGCAAAACAGATGATTGCTTGGACAACAAAGAAGACAGTATTTGGTGCAGATAACGAAGGAAAGTAATGTGAAAAAGAAATGTGAAAATCATGTTTCTCTTCCTACCTTTTCTGAATCAATTAGAGCTCTTTGGCTTTGTCAAGAGCCAAAGATTACTGCACCAGCATTTCTATTAAGAAGGAAATCATAAAATCTTTTAAGGAAGATGGGGGGTTTATGTAAACATTTTCCGTAAGAGAAATAATGTAGGGGTTTTTAGGCTCAGAGCACTTTGTTTCTTTTATAGTTTTCTGTTTTGTCCAGAATGCCCCTACACATACCACGTTACTTCAGTTTTCTTTTTTTCAGCCCCCCCAAAGCAGCTCTTATATTTAAGGAATTTATACTAGTTTTGTATCAGGTGAATCTTTCATCCTGAAATTGTAACACTTTTTAAATTAAATGATAAAAAATTATGGCAATTAGATGAAAAAAATAATGTTATCAAACACCTGTTTAATATCCAAATTAAATTATGGAATAATTGCAGCACAATACAAACCTACAGAGTTTAAAACAGAAAGCTTCTCTTTAATCCACAATGAAATGGAATAAGGGGCATGTTTTTATCTATTTGTGGACGTTTCACAAAGAGGAAAATGAGGTTGAATTCATGGAATAAGTTATTCACTGCTAATTATACACTGCTCTAGCATCAATGGAAAAATCAACCACAAATGTACTGCAATAACTTAGCAATGTGAATGGGAAGTGTAGCTGTTCTATGATGCACATGAATACAAGATGCTAAATTGTATGAAAATGGCCTCGGGATGTCATTTGAGATTCTGTGCTGGTTTCTGTATGAATAACACTGCTGCAGTGGAAAACAAAAGAAAACAAACAACTCAGAGTTTTTCTACTGGTAAAAAATATATGAGATAAAATCCAATATTCTTAGTTCAGGATCAGGAGTTCAAGTTAAATTATAAAAATTCACTTGGGCAGTTACTTTCTTTTTTGCTCTATTATCCTGGATATTTGTTTGCTTGGCAAAAAAAAAAAAAAAATTCTTCACATCTCACTTCTCTTTTTGCTTTGATCCTTCAAGTGGGCCTAATCCTATGTTTGTAATAGCCTAATCCTCTGCTATGGAAATTAATGTGGTGTCACACATATTCAGTGTTATGTAGTCCCAGTGCCAGAAGGGACAATGAGCCTTGAAAAGAGCAAGATATTCTAAAAATAAAAATAAAAATAATAATAATAATAATAATAATAATAATAATAATAGTAACAAAAATACCCAAACAGACAAATAGGTAATCTTTTCAATAAATATGTAACATGTGGCCAAAATTGCATAATGTTACTGAAAGCATAATTTGCTCCTCTTGCTTTGAAAGATCACACTTCTTTTTCCTTTCTTGGGGTAATCACAAAGGCATATATTTTGATTTCAGAGCACTAAAAAGGCATAATCTTCTCAGTGAAAAAATATCAGGGGATGGATTTTTTTCCTAAAATAGTCACATGAATCTTTGTAAGGTTTTTGGAAACAAATCTTCTAATATTACCAACAGTTTGTTCCACTGGAAAAACACATAAGAGAAGGAGAGAGCAATGGGAATGCCTCTTATCTTTTGGGACGAGGGGGTGAAGTTCTCAGGCAAATCCCTTAATAGATTCACCATTTCCATAACTTGTGGAAATGTGAAGGGGTAGCCATCTCTATCTCATCAAAGGTCTCTTGGACTCTTCACAGGCTCATAGGTTTCAGGTCACAGATGTATTTCTGGAGACCCTTTGACTTAGGCTTGCTGTTAGGTTAATAGTCCCAATATCCCTCTTGAAAATGATTTTCTGCCGTACATGTTTGCCTCTAGATGTTCAGTACATCCTCATGAAACTCTTTTATTTTCCCCTATGCTTTTCTTTTCCTTGTAAATAAAATATTTTTTTTTTCCACTCACCCCTGACTTAAATGCTGCTGCTGCTTAGGGAAGCAAAAAAAAAGAAGAAAGAAAAAGCCCCAAAATCCCCAATCTTTTAATGTGCATTTCATTTGAGAAAAGTGTCCATAATTGTTTTGCTGATACTGTAAATCTGCAAAGAGATTGAAAGTAACTTTAAGATTCTATTTAATGGGGATGCTCAGGGGAACTGAACTGTAAAATCATTGTCTGTAAGTCCATTTAAGAACTTGTCCCTTCATTCCACATCTCTCTTTCCCAACAGCGCTTAGAAATGTGTTTTTAATTATCTTGAACATCTGATTAATTTCTACATTGCCAACTGCAGTCCTGGTGGGAAGGTACTTGTCAAGACATAGCAGGAATAAAATACATCTTGTCTGAGAAGTATGGAATATGGTTAGTCCAGTTTTCAACTCTTTCATTACTGTTCTTAAGCTAAATTTTTTAAGCATTAATCTCAAAATATTGCTGGCAAACAATTTATTTGGTAGTTCATTATACTGCCCAGCAGGCAGTGAAATCAGCAAGAGCATGGGCTTGTTGGACTGCTCCATATGTTTATTTGCTAGCATGTACAGAAAACAGATTCACACGAAGATCCTGAAAATGCTGAATCCAGCAAATATAGACAGAGAGGCTGGAAGAGAGGGAGTGGAGGATGGGGACTGAAATGCGCCTGACAGAGGGAGAAAGACATCAGCGCCCTGGGTGTACCCGTGAGTGTTACTGGACCAGCCCTACCTGAGTCCCCTTAAGCTACCCTCTCCTTGTGGCACAGAGATGCCATTTCAACCTTGGTTGGGGTTTGGCCTCCAGTCTGTCCCACAACTATTGGCTGACCTCCAAACCCCACAGAAACCTGAGGCAACAAGATTCAAGGACATGTCAGCCCTGCAGCCTTCTCTAATGCTCCAGCATGCACAGCAGCCCCTTCTCCCCTGCTTCCCACACTGTTCAGTGGGAAAAGGTGAAGGTATGGGTTTTTCTGGATGACAAGATGACAGGTGTCCTTTCTAAGACTCCTCATGCCCAATCAGTTCTACCTCAGCCATCAATATTAGCAGTACAGGAGAGGCAAAAAATGATGAGCACTGCCAAAGTGGGGGAGTCATATGGGAAGATTTTTAATACCATGTATACTGTGACTATTTTGATTTTATTTCGTGTTCAGACAGCAGCTTCAGGGGGTTCCCCTTGTTAAATCAGGGACATAGTCCTGCATGTTGTACAAACACAGAAGAGAATAGTTGAGCTAAAATTTGTAGTCTCAGAATCCACATGAAAAGCCTCCAGGCAGCTCTTCTGCCAGACAAAGTGATCAATTAGAGGATGTTTCAGCCCCAACAGGTAGCCTCGGATTTCACTGCTCTTATTTTTCCTGTCCTGAATATCATAGACCATCGCAGCAGTACACTGAGCAACATGATGGACCTCTGTAGCTTTAGTTGTTCTCCTGAGCTCCTTCAAATAAAGAAAACCTTGTTCAATGAAGTGTGTTGTTGTGGTAGGACTTTTTAATATGTCTGTAGAAGAAGTCAGGTATACCTTGTGCTTAGAAGGGATTGGTAGAGACTACAGTAGATCCATGATGGCCCTAAATTCCCAGAAGGTTTCATTAGTAATCTTGTACTGACCCCAGAAAATTTTTGACTCCTAAATACATGGGCTTTTTTATGCAAGTGGCAAATAAGGAAAAATGAAGAAACCAAGTTTTTAGAGGCATATAAAAAGCTATGGAAAATTATCTGTCTAAAGTACGAATTCCCAGAAAAATACAGCATTAGTAAATAGTGCAAAAGAATCTAAAGAAACATTTAGCTAATAATAGAAACACTGAGATTATCTCTCCCTTGGATTTACCCCTCATATTCCTCCAATTAAGAGGACATATTTGTGAGAAAATTTCAGTTGAAAACTTTCCTTTAGTAAAACACATAACCTGGACAGTTACTCCTTCATATTTAGAAATTCCTAGTGCTTTGGTATGCTGGTGGTAGAGTACTAAAATACTTTACTAACTAACAATCATCCTGTAAAATGGATTTCATTCCCTGTGATATTCTACCCTAATGGCTCTGGTTGTTGTTAGAGTAAAATATTTCTGAGTATACGGAAATTCAGGAATCTCAGAAAACTAGGACATTAGCAAATAGTAAAGGCAATATGTAACACCTTGATATTGTAAAGCCTTTACACTGGCAATTTTTTTGGCATGACTCAAGGAATGATTTGGTGTAATAGAAGCTTGATGATGCAGATTAGTCACACGTGTCATAAGTTTTATTGTCCCCAAAATACTTAAAGGAATATTTACAATTTCCATTCAATTTCTCAGTACCAGACATAGGTCTTGAAAAGTTTTCTTAATCTGTAACAGATATTACAGCAAATTATGCTATTTTATTCCTTAGGTGATTCCACTGACTTCAGATGATTTTAGAGACTAGAGTAATACTCAAGTTAAAAATGAAAAGTCTCTTTTTTACTCCCCCGTATTGTAGATGTCAGCCTAACCTTTGGATATGCCACAAATTAAAATAAGTTCCATTACTTAAATTCCCCAATCAAACTTTTTAAAGTAGCTTTCTTTGTGAATTGGCTGCTACCAATATCTAAATGACAGAACACTGAAAATAAATCCTATATTTTTGTACAACTCCCCATTAATCTAAATTGCAGAGGAGAACAGGCTGCTTTTCATACAGGGCAGGACAAATGAAACCAAATACGTTATTTCACAAACCAATTTGAGCAAAATAAATAATTCAATATTACTAGATTATTGTAGAATAGCTCCTATGAAGCTATTGGAAAGAAGAGACTTCCGTGAAGTCAGTTCTGGCACTTAGTTTAATTCATGGAGGTCAGGAAGACAAGTCTATCTGCTTGGATAGCACATCATTCTTGCACACTACAGAAGAGTCTTTGAAGAAATGGGTGCTGAGCACAAAGGTTTAATACTCCTATGTTCTTTCAAATACAGCCCTGTGTCAGTTTGACTATTTGAATGTGCCTGTGCCTGTAATTGTTCTGCCTAGCAATGTCTGAAAGTACGTAAGACTAAAGATCAGAACCAACAGTCTGTAACTTTCATGCTACCCTATACCCTGTGCAACCTGATCCAGTTGTGTGGCATCCCGGGCCATGACAGGAGGGTTGGAAACTAAATGATCTTTATGTGCCCTTCCAAACCAAACTTTTCTATGGTACTGTAGATACGCCAATCCAAGCAAAATAGCAGTAAAGGTTTCTATGAAATTTTCTGTAAACCAAGAAATGTAAGGTTTATACCCACTATTTCCTTTATATCCAGGTTGCAAAAGAAGTTAATTCCTCAGGAAGCAATTACATTACATGCCAGCTCTGTCCTGCTTCAGTGTAGGATATCTTCTAAAAATAGTACAATGCACTACAACATAATATCAAAATTATGCATTCTAGTACCTAATTTCTCTCTTCCAAGATAAGAAAAAGCAAGACTGATAGAAGATGCTGCTTTAGCAAAGTACCAATGTCAGTGGCAGAAAATATGGTCAAAGGAAAGACTAATTTTCGATTTCATAGGAAGTGTTAAAAAACTAAGCTGAATTCTTCAGCGATTTTGCAGTAAAGAGATGGAGATGCTTCAGTCAGCCAGAATAAAGTAACTAAGTAGTTGTTACTTAGATTCATATCTGGTTTTATTGAACAATTCTTTATGCTCTTTTTCCATATAATTCTTTGTTTAAATTATGCAATTGGTGATTTTTAGTAAATCAACATGCAGGGACACCCTTGAATAAGGACATAGAATAAGGACAGAGATGTCAAAATGACATAGACCTGTAAACCTTTTTTGAATATTTGACTCTGTTTACCTCTCATTGCAAATTAATAAAAAATAAAGAAAACGTAAAATACAATTATCCCATGGGTTAGGAATATTTTTTCTCTTTTGTTATATTTTAGCTTAACAGTGCATAGAAATCTCACAAATAATGCAGAGTATTCTATTCGCACTCATTATCCTTAGCCTAATAAAAGATACATCCCATGTTTTTAAAGAAAGTTTTTCTGCTTTAACATGGATATTGAATTAAAGAGCCCTAAAAGGATGTTGTTTCAAAGGACAGATAATTACTCTTTCTGAGAATTGGTCCTCTTTTGCATGCCACAGATTTACTAGTCTTATTAAGAAAAACTTGACCCTAGGTCTCTAAATGTTTTCAGAAGGAGTGTTGCTGATGCCATTGTCTACATTTATTAATCCTAGCTGTGATTATTAGCCCCATATAAGGTAAGCATTTTCAGATTATGATTTTAATAATAGTAATTCTGGGTGATGCTTTAGCTAAGCCATCCAACTGAAATCAAGGTTATGATCCTTTCATAGCTGAGGTTAATACTGTAAATACCAGTTATGACCCTTGCTGAAGAACTGCTTCAGCAATTCACTGGAGTGAAATTACCTCAGTCTCTGGAAATGAAGATCCTCTAAATGTTCTGGCAAGAAAGCATATAAAGCAATAATTGGGAGTCAGTTCCACAGAAGGGGATAATGTAATCTTCAGTCTTACTTAATTTTGGGAATATAAAGATTTCTTCCTTTCTAAAAATTCAGATTAAAGGGAGAAATAAATTTTGTAATTTACACCTCTGACATTAAGCTGAAAAGCAGCACTGCAGACACCTGCTTCAGAATTGTCATTGTTTCCATGGCGCTACTTTCCATCACCTATTTTTAATAGTTTACACAACAAGATCAAGGGTGTCCCAGCTGTTACTGCCACTGTTGCTAAGCAACCTTTAAATCAGAGTTCAAGAAGACAAAGAATCATGCTTGAAAAATTTCTCAAGTGTCTGCTTTTCCTTTTCTTCTTCAGTCTACACTATTTTTCAGATGCCATGTTTTCTGTTCTTTTTTTTTTTTTTCCCCTTTCAAATTCTGTGTGAATCAATTGTAGTCTCCAAAAAGAATAAGCCACCTTCTAGCTACCACATCCACTGTTTTATGCCAAAGAGGAAGCTGGGGCATTAAATAAAGGGTTTAAAACATTTACCTTTTTTTTTTTTCCAAATTAAATCCAAATATTTTTAGAGCTCTGCAACCTGCTGCTGCGGTTGTGTAACATCTGTGCATGACTGCATCATGGACTGACACACCGATCAATGGAGAGAGATTCAAAGCTTGCAGAGAATTTCAATGCCCCCCCCTGTGCCTCCTGGAATCTTAATACTGTCACCTGCAAAAACCTCAGAGGTCGAAAACACACAGAAAGAAGGAAAAGTTAGCATCAGTGAATCTGGAGAAGTCTGGGGCTGGATCTCTGTCCTGGAATGTCATTATTTTTCAAACTTTGTTGCTCAGCCATTAGCATCCCTCCCCCTGCACTACTAATTGTCTGGCAAACAGCAGCATGTCTTTTTAGTTAGATACATTAGCTGTGCTAATGTTGGAAGTAAAGCCGTGATGTATAATGTAAGGATCAAGGAAAATGTTAAAATTAAGAGATCATGTATTTCATTTAAAATCTTTGTTTGGCTTCATAGCCTTCCTCTTATTTAAGCCATTCAAACTTTCATCTATCCAGGTGATTTTTTTCTGTTTCCTAGATCCTTCCTTTTCTGTTCTTGCAATTCAAAATGCTTCATCTCATATCATACCTGCTTGATCTCTTTCCCCTCTTTGCACATCTCACCACAAGCCACCAGTACAGTGTTTATTCTTTCTTCCCTTCTTCTCTTTCTTGCAAATTTATTCTACAGGATTTTTTTCTTTGCAAAATGCTGTCTTAATAAATTCTCTTTCAAATTCAGTAGATGAGATACGCTTTCTGTAACTGTTAATCACCTGTTCACACTTCCAAAGCCGCCATTTGCACAAATTATGCTATTTCTGGGTATTTAATCTTCACACTACTCCATAGTTTTCCAATCAGGTAAACAATTCACTAATGTCATATAAGAATTTCAAATAGCTCTTTTCAATCATTTATAAAATTTCTTTCTGCTCAGTTTCCAGTTTGAAAATAAATTTACTTACAACTTCAATGTTCAGAAAAGTTTGTTGGTCATAGAGCCAGAACTGTGGGCAGCTCCATCACCTTCCCTCCCACACTGCTCCCTCAAAACCAATAGTCAACTTCAGAAGCTGCCTAGAAGGTAAAATAGCTTGTTCTATGTGTTTCTTCAGACCTCAGCCTTATTGTTTGACCACTTTATAGAGACTTCCTCATCAAGGCTGCCAGTTGTGATAGCACTACTTTATTTACTTGTTTATTTGGTTGCTTATTGTCAGGAAACAGGGACAGGGGGAGATCACTTTTAAGACATGTTGCTCATCTGCTGGATGATGCAACCTTTGGTCTCCATCTTCCTGGTCAGACACTAAAGCTGCCACAGGGAAATATGTTACTCAGTCTGTGAAAACATTTGACCTTTATATTCATTTCATCTCTGTTGGTGTAAATTAGGAGTTACAGAATGGCCAGCAATATAAAATTGCTGTAAGTAGAAGAGTTGACATTTAAAGCTTTTATCCAAAGAGTAACTCCAGCACCAATGTTTAATGTGTTCTGTAAAGTTGGTACCACTATTCTGAGTAAATTAATAGATCATGCTTCAGGTTTATTTCATTGATTTCTATGAATCCTGCCAAGTAAAGATAGTCTCTTAAAACTTCTAGGTAGAAACTTACAGATGGCAGTATATCTGTCCTCACTAATACTCTGAAAATACTTTATGGTTTTGTCTGGCTCCTAAACTCTAGATTTTCCTAGCCCAAAATTCTGAAGGAATATACTCCATTTAAATGAATGCTGTTACAATATTATTTCCTATATGAAGCCCAAAGCTGTGAATAGGAAATTTTCTGGCAGACTTGTTTGTAAGTTGTGAAGTCTGCTTTTTTGAAGAATAAATATGGGAGCTGCAGCTCCTTATTATTATTCTGCAAGGTGTTTTTAGCACCTTTGCAGTTAAATATCTTCTTCAGAGTGTCTGTGTTTAGCAGAATTTTCTTTACAACCATTTAATGAACAAGTTAATTTAAGAATGGTAGGAGAATATAGGTCTTGGTCTGTGACCCTGGCATCTGACTGAAGGACTGAAGACACACCGGCCCTGGGGACTGAAGAAGAAAGGTTGAGTGTGATTAAGACACACTTGCTGCAAGAGTCTGTGCCCCAGCTTACCCTCCAGAGGCGAGCACAGTTTTACAGCATGCAGCTGGATGTCGACATTGGAAGCCAGTTCTCAGGCACCAGCAGCTGCCACCCCTGCCAGAGCAGGAGCCTCTCTGCAGCAGCACAGTGCAGCAGGCACAGAATTGCTCCTGAACAGCTCCCAAGAGCTGTTAGCATGGTTGTCTCAATAGTCAGCTGCATGGCAGTAATTCCTCAGGATTCAAATTATTGATCAGGGCCTCTGTGGGCTAAGCAGTGTGCAAGCACACAATGAGAGCAGGGTTGTTTTTTCCCTGAATAGCTGTATAGGTTCCTGCAACACACACTCACGTGAGCATTTCTCACTCTGAGGGAACATCCCCTTACTCTAACAAGATGTCACAGGGAATATTGCTGCAAATACCTGTGCTTTGCTTTCCTGCTTTGAATCCTGTGTAAATTAGGATCCAAATCATGTAATGAGAGATTAAATTTACAGTGCTGCACAAGATAAACAAATGAATCTAGGGTGATTTAATCGAATACTGCTCCATTTTATATGCTCAAAACAGTTCAGCACAGCTATCACTCCTGGCATTTCAATTTCTGTCACTGTTTAAGACTAAATCAATATTAACAACACTGGCATAATACAAATCATAATAGCTTAAAACTCATATTTTCCTACCAGAATTAAAATTTGATCTCATGATTTGGATTGCTGAGGTTCTTCCTAGAGTCTGTTAATTGCACTATGGGACAGACACAATACTCTTCAACTCCTACTCTTTTCATGGTAATGTCAACAAAAAGAAAATTATCATATTAGAATACAGGTGCATCTCAAAAGTGCTTCAAAGATCAGGACAAAGAATCTGAAGACTTCAGGCCTCTCATGGGTCAGATACTAATATTAATGTCTGGAATTTCACTGATGGGCTTCAGCTTTTTTCATTTAGCAAGGCTTCTGTTATGAAACCATCAAAGAGTAATTTATAAGCATTTGTTCAACTCTTCCTTCATGAATCATAAGTTGTCACCTTAAAGAACTCCGTAAAAGATATTTTTATGACTAGACGGGATTGCAATATAATTAGGAGAATCAAAGAATTTTAAAAGTGGTCCTGATGCAACTAAAAGTTAACTAGTGCAAATAAACAGAGAAAAGTTAAAACAGTAAACAAAAAAGAAACAATTACTTGTCCTTTTCAAAGATGTCATATTGCATTCTTTATTCTAATTCTGGAAAATAAGCCAGTGATGACCAGGAACAATGGATTTTCCTTCTCAGCTGTTTTCTAATTACTTCTGAACACTGAGAATTCCAGCTGTCACTCAGTTGTACAAGGAGTCTCTTCAATTCGTTTTCTTATTACAGCAAGTGCCCTGTTGTCCTGCTACCCACACATGTATCAAAGGTCTGTGGTGCTCTCATTGTGGTGCTGTCTTTTAGGTTTGCTGAACGACATCTTACATTGCAACAGACTGGAAGGAAATGCACAGGCCATTAGCACAGATACACTTGCAGGGCTTGTCCTTTCCTGCACAGTTTGGTTCAGTATTCCTAAATTGTAGCTGTCATTCATGAACTTCTGAGAGGTTCAACTTGCTGTATGTTCATATACATACACATACATACGTATGTGTGTACTTTAGAGAGAGACAAATGCACATGTACATTAATACCTATATAGGCTGTAAGGTCAAGGATTCACAAATCACCTTAAGAAGGACTGAGGGAATCTGATCACCTGGTGTTCTGAATACTTTTTAAGTAAAACATGCAAAAAATTGACAGGGATTAATTAATGTTGCAGAAGGAGCTTTGAACAAGAGGACAGGGAGACCCGCACCTAAAGTTCAGAAAAGGAACCTTAGAGCTGCTATGGACTTCTTCAGGTATTATTATATGCAATTAAGAAACAAGGGTATCAAGGGGGGGCGGGGGCGGGGTGTTTGGTTCTGCATTTTTCTTACTTGTGTCTCTTTAATTCTGGCCATTCAACAACTATTTTGTGCTCAGAGATCTTTTACCCTTTTACTCAAGTAGCAAGTAATGCCATATCTCTGCAGTTTCATACATACTGTATCTTATATTCTATATGCCAATCCTGGTATCCAAATAGTAAAATTTTATTTTTATTTTGACCTACTTCCACAACCCTTAAATTATATAGAAATACCTGGTGAATTAGATAGAAATGTAAAGACTCAGATCTCATTTTATAGTAAACTATTCCTGAAATCTTGAAGAAGCAGCTTCCAGCAGATTCTCAAAAGCTCAGGGAGCACTGAGTGGATTTCCTACAGTTCAGGAATGCATTGGAGTGAGGGTTGAGGCACACAGTTTTAAAGCCCAGGGTTCAGCTGGAGCGAGACAGGAAAGGATTTGCCAAAATGTTAGGATTCTTAGAGCTTTATTCTATTAATTCTTCTTGAAAAAAAAAGGAAGGAGTGCATTTTTTACCAGCTAATGAGCAATTCTATTGCTCATGACCACAAACTAAGTGCTAAGTGTTTTGTGAAATTTTGAATATAAATACAATTATTTTATTATTTGTTGACCCATAACAGACGAAAGGCTAGGCAGACATGTTCTTATTTTCTTCTGCATACAATAAGGAATAAAACTGTTACCAGAAATGTTATGTTGTTCTACATGCTGGGATTTTTTTTTAATACCAGGTGATTAATATTGTTAACAATATTGCAGAAACTTCCTCTTTCTCTAGGTTCTACATAAGCTTAAGAGTGAATTTGTGGTAATATGTTCAACTTCCTACAAAATACTGGATTTAATAGACTGGATTTAAAATTTAGCAGTAACTTTATGCTTTGTTTGACACTTTTGCTTTTTTCTTGTAGGAACAAGCATACCTCCAAATGCAGTTCCTAACCTAACATGTGAAGTAAACCTCTATTCCACTCCTTATTCCATATGATATATGGTACTTTGATAGCATTTGTAATTTCTTGTAGTCTTTTGTCATCTATTCAGTACATGCCATTGTAAGGATCAAATAAATGCTGATCTTGTTTCTCCTCAACCATATGGTTCAAATAAAAGCATGCATTTCAGTCAAGGGAAACATTTGTTCTTGTTAGTCCTTGTTGGATTTGAGCAAATAGTCTATATTTCCAAAAAAAGGGCTTTACTTCAGAAGAAAACACAGCATTACGGTTTCTATCCGCACTGCCTACTTCCAATTGAATTTCATTTCTTTTCGCCTCTCTTTGGAGTGAAAAGTAGACCAGAAAGTTCCAAGGATCATCTATTTTGTTACCTGAATCTGCTGTGTTTAATGACCAGGGGTCTGGAAGTTCTGATGCCTCTCTTGTTTGGCTGTACCCAGCAGCTACTTTGAGTCTGCTGGGATCAGCCAGCTAAAAGTGAAGGTGAGACAGGAGTCTGACTATGGAGGCAAATTCCACTGAAACCTGTTGAAAACCTCTAAAGGAGAACTAGAAGATTTTGAACCAAGTATTCCAAATTAATGTTGCAGAAGGAGCTTTGAACAAGAGCTTTGAAATCAGTTTCTAGATTGGCACATGGGTTAAAGTAAAGCCTTAAATGAAATGAGTTCAGAAAATACATTGAATGTATTGAATGCAATGAATTTCCATTTCTAATGAGTAGAAAAATGACAAAGCTAGTCAAATCAAAGTTACTATTTGGTATTGTCCACAATACTCTAAAGAGGAAGTTGAAGCTGTAACTTCGTTCTGCATCACAAATATCTCTACTTCAATCCTTTTCCCTTCATGCTCATTCTGAGCTCTATAGTGAGTCACGCTTACATAATATACATATTTCAATCATCTAACTATGATTATTTTTAAAGCCATTGCTGAAATAGAAACGAGTATCTCCCAGCACTGTGTATTCCTATCAGGCTCTTATAATCAGGATGATTGCTTAATTAGCATGTTTGTTTCCACTAGGGTATACCAATTAAGAGATATAACCATACTGCCGTACATTCCTATTAATGCTTTTCTACATTTAAAGTAAGATCACACATTTCACCAGGTGTAGCTTTTAATGGTAATAGAAGATTTTCCAAAGGATATTGAGCTATTTTGCCATCTGTTTCTTATGCTGATATTCTTAAATTACTAGGAACTAGACATTAGGTGGGGGTTTTTTAGAGCTTCCAGAATATTAACTTTATTTTATTGTTTTCACAGATGTATTCAGGCTAATATTTTAATAAAAATACAGCTGTCCTGACTAATGATTCCTCAGAAATGCTACTTCCGCAGATCTGACATCCCAAGTCATTTTGTGTGTATTTTGTGCTAGGTAGTTATAGTAGAAATATGTTTTCTGAAAAATTAATATGTTGCATCCTTTGTTTCTCTCTACTCTGAACATAAAGCTCAAAGCTTCTTCTGCCTTTTCTATTTTTAATGCTGTAAAACATGTTTGATTCTGTTCATTATGACCTTGCTGAAGAAAGAGACAAATAATGCAAAGTTTACATTTATTTCCAATGAATATCGAAGAGAGCAGAGTTATCAAAAATTGTTATGCTGTATTCACTACTATTTAAACTTATTTTGTCACATTCTTATATTTCACTTTAAAATCCATTTTGTATACTGTAAGACTTCATTCTCTCCTAGAAGGACAAAATTTTAAAAAAAAGAGGCTTTAAACACTCTAAATACAGATATAGAAGCAAAGACTTACTGTTTTGTCGGTGGGAATACAAAAACTAAGGTGTACCTTCTGCGTGGGGTGTGACTCTCTCCAAAGAGAGAGGGATTTTCTTTCCGAAATATTCCCTTGTGAAGGCTCACTAGGGCCTTTACACAATTAGACAGGCTTACTCCATAAGGTTTCCTTTTCCATCAGGCGTTCAGTCTCAGGGCTGCAAGACCTGGATAAGGCTCTACCTACAGATAAGGCTCAGACAGTCAATCTTCTGTCTACTTCCCAATCCCTGGCTCCATATAGAAAACATTTTGGGATTCGATGAAGAAATTAGTATGTATCAAAAATGATTCACCTTTTACACATTTAATCTAAACAGACTGGTGTTTTCAGGGCAAAAGTGATTTGAATTGGTATTAATTTCCAAATTAAGAATCCTAAACGTCCTAGGCACCATTTGGTAAGGATAAGGATAAGGATCATTTGGTGCAGTAAGTGATTGACCTTCAGTTAATGGCATTAACAGCGAACAAGGGCTTAGCTCAGTAGGTTAGGCATTGTCATCTAGTGCCAATAGAAGCAATCCCCATTATCCCAATAAGCATCCAAATCCCTCAACCACAGGGCTATGAAACTTTCTTAAATCCTGTGTTATTTCTTTCACCCCCATATCAAATATTGCTGTCAATTGAATGGTGCCTCTGATCTTTATGTGTGTCTGAGCATGGAGAGGTATTCAGGTCATCCTAAAGGAGACACCAAGCAGCAGCCTGTTTAAGCTCAGGCTTGCCCTAGTTCTTGGTTTCTACTTCTCCAGGATAAATTGTCATGCAAATAATTCTATTTTAAACAACAGGCATAGAATCATTTATAATTATGCCTCAGATTCAATTGCTGCTTATCATTCAATTCAATTGCTGCTTATCATGTCAAACATTGGCCAAAAAATGTAGGATAACAGACGCTCAATGGGAAAGAGCCAGCATATATTTTCTAGGAAGAATGGATTCAACAACATGCACAGTAAAAAAAAAAAGGCAAAAAACACCATCGTTGCAGACAAATAATTCATTGTGGGCTTATAGTGATAATTTTTTTGTTCTGGAAATTTTCAAGAGTGGTCTTCAAATGCAAATTGTAATGAAAATAACACAGGATGATGTGTTTATTCTGATGGTTTCAAGGTGCATCCTATTCTGATGTTCTCAGAATCATACATGTCACAGGCTTCAAAAAAGCCCAAACCAAAGCTACACAGAAAAGGCATACTGGACCACAGAGTAATAAACTGATATTTTCACCTATTTATTATACCAAAGCATCCACCAAGCATTCATATTCTTGATTAATTCTGTTGAGAATTCACACGTTGATGTCTTTCAATACATTTAAAACTGTTTGTTCTTTTTGTCTTCATCAACTCCAACATTTACGTGAGCTACAGAAGTTTACCTTAAAGATTATTTGCATTTGTCTTTTTAGGCAACTTTGGTCTCTGTTACTTCAATAAGGATGGAAAAACATTAATGTCAGATAGAACATTTCAAGCAAACTGTGAAGAAGAAAAGGAAAGAACATCAATAGAACTGCACCAAGACAGAAGTTATCCACAGTAAGACTATTCCTGCTTGGAACAAGTATGATTCTTACAACAGCTGTTAAATATTTTGCCTTGTTTCTTATTTGAATAGCTGGTTTCAGATTCTAGGCACTGGGTCTGGGTATAAGACAACCAAATGCCTTCACCTGTTAAGGAACTTGATAATCCCTGCTATTTTTTTCCCGTGGAAATAGAGCTACACTGCAATCAGCTCGCATCTTCATCATCTTCTTCTTACAAGCACTCAAGCCTGCTTTTCAAAAGCTTGAAGGATTCCACCATTCACAGGGGTTTTTTTGGCACTTTGCTGAATTATGTGCAAATGGTTCAAATTTGCAGCATTATTTCAAAAAGTGGGAACACAGGATTTGTGAATGGCATTCCAGTATTAAAACCTCTCTAGATCTTACAATAACGAAAAAATTCAGTGTCTTGTTTCTGCTCTCCCTATTAGTCTTTCTGCCATTTGTTTCACTGACAAGAGACATTAAGTCATTTGTCCACTATGGCTCTTGTTTCCTCTCTGGAATCTTGATTTTTATTAGACTGCTCTGTCTTCTGTGTAAATTTTCTGCACCTCTTGCTGCAAGACGTTTGACTTCTTTTTGATTCTGTTGAACCTAGCTGTGTGTAAATGGTCCCATTTTACTCAGAAATCATGCATCAACCCCATTTCTGCATCTTCATCCTTATTAAAAATTGCATCTGTATTACTAATTGTTCAACATCCATCAGTTTTATCCATGATTTCTGGTTTTTTCTGAACCATTTCTAGGTAAGCTGCATAAAAGTTGGATGTCAAATAACCTAATATTTATGGAGTTCCACTGGAAAAACATAGTCGTTGTTCCCCATTGGCACATACTCTTTTGAGATCCATCTGTTGGATCAATTTCTGATGTGATCTCTTGATATTGTGTAATGTTAATCAGAGTTCTGGGTCACACTGTGTCCTCTGCCAATCATGGTCAGAGTATACAATATCCACGCTTTTACCTTCTCTAGACAAATTTTTTATCTCATCTAACACCACAATCAAGTTTATTTGACTAGATCTAAGTTATGTAAAATTATTTTGGCTAGCATTAATTGTATTCCTATCACTGAATTTCTTATCAGTGAATTTTATACCAGCATTTCCACTGTTGCTTAGGACTGATATAAGGCTTACCAACTACTGACTATGGCAGATTAACAATTCTTCAAGCTGCTGGAATTTTCTTGTTTGGAGATTTATTAAAATGAACATCAGAGAAGCAGACATTTCCTCAGCCAATTTTTAAGGACTCTTGAATATTATCTTAATTGAATATATTTATTCATGGTAGATGATGCTTGAAGTTTAGCAGCATGCGGTGCTGTGATTTTCCATCACTTTTATATCCTAAAATGTAAAATATACTCTCATTTTTTTTTCTGAGAAATGAAGTCACTACCTCA
>NW_008238632.1:3590079-3608980 GCF_000691975.1 Corvus brachyrhynchos
CAGGAAGCGGGCTGTGTCCCTGCCACAAAGATGAGAATTTAACTCGACTGGAGTAGGACAAAAGTTTTAAGTTACTTTGAAAGAATCTCTGGAAACAACACAGAGTCTCAATTTTTCAGCAGTATCTTGTTCAGTATTACCATTTTCCTGAGTTTGGAACCATAGCCTCACTCCCTTTCCTCACTTGACTCTTTGTGTATTGATTATGGACAGTCCCTGACATTTTGCTGTCACTACAGAATGAGTTTATCCTTCATTTTTCATGTTTCATTTTCTTGGTTGGTATACTAAGCAGGGGTACTTATAATGAATATATTCTCTTTCTCATTTATTGAATAACTCTTAGTAATAATTTTTTCATATCTAGCTTGCAATGAATATTGCTTTAAGATGGTTCTCTCAGTCAAAGAATTATTCTAGTATCCTTATATTTCCTTATCAGTTTACAAAATTTCTTCCTTTCTAATTATTATTTTGCTGGCTATTTTCTCTTATCATCTATGTTTCTCATCTATATGATAAATAAGTGTATAAATAAAATCATATTTATATACATCTATGTCTTAGATCTATAAAATAAATATAGATAGATAGCTAAATAGTTATAGGTATATATAATTTCTATTTCTATCTCCTGTCTTGCCTAGTTTCACTAATGAACTTTTACAAAATATTGTTCTTCATGATTATGGAACCATATTTTTTTTGTGCCAACTCATCCCTTTCAAAAGCTCCCTATGTTCATTCATAGTTCTCTCACAATCTATCATCTTCTGATTCCTTACAGACAATTCCTATCATACTTTTCATATTCTTTAAAAAATAATCTATTTATAGAGTCTGTCAGAAGATCTTGAATGCTGAAAGGTGATCCCATCAAAACACTAGTACTACTAATAGTATAAACTATTACCTTCTTCTCTCTGGAGTACAGTTCCCAAGATCACGTAAAGGTGTAATTTCTGATGAAAACCCCAAAAACACAATTCGAGGGAAAGGTGTTTTCCTGCTTTTGTTAGCTTATGTGCAACATAATAAATAAATAAATAGACAGTTATTTGTTATTTTGGACTGGGAACACCAAGCAACCAAGACTTTATTTCAGCTTCATGACACAATGCAGGCCCTGATGAGCTATTTGCACTCTGGCTTCTCTGTTACATAGTGCATCAAACGATAAAGGCGTAAGTGCAAGAGCTCAACAACTCCCAGTTTTGTGAAAAATCTAAATTCTTGAATATTTTTCCAAGTTATAGTAAATTGGAGGAGGAAAATAATAGAGAAAATAGTAAAAAGTGGCACTAGCTGGATTTATTAATAAAATTTATGGGTTTGGAAAACTAAGCAATCTTACCCTTTTTGTCAATGTATTGCCAACTGAGAAAAAATTTGACATGGACTGTCCTCTCTTTGAGGGGCTGATTCTAATGATAGAAATGAGTTTAGTTTTTGAGAATTATTGTGTTGTTGAGTAATTGGTTTACATTTTGTTTAAGTAGTAAAGAAATCTGTTTTATATAGGTTTGTGCAGATATATTTAGAATAGAATATATAACCTTGATGGCTATTTAGGAAAATGTAATCAAGTTGTTACATTCAGATCATTTTCTGTACTGAATTGATGGATCAGTAGATAAAGCTTCAATTACAGTCACAGAATTGTAATTTTAATTGGAAAATTGCATAGGCAGTGTTCACTATGACCAGAAAAAATTAGACTAATGAAAGCAACAGCTAAGCCATTTTTGAGGTTATGCACGTGTATTAATTAAAGAAAGCATCTTTTTCATTATAGCTGTTAAAAAGTATTTCAGGGGCTGCATTATGAAGACTTCCTTTTGATGGTCTGGGAAATATAACCTAGAGGCAGGAAGCTAACTTTTGGCCCACATTCTGGGTTGTATCTATTATTTGACATGGGAATTTTAGTACTATCAGCTAGTGAGCATGACTGCTTGAGTTAGATGCTTTACAAACTTAGGAGAGGACAACCTTAATACCTTACTGCAATAATGAATATTTGAATACTGTAGAGGTAAAAAAATGGTTTAGATTTTCCAAAAATGTCTAAGGATTTTGTAAAGCAACTCCCATAAAGGTTGCCCCTAGGCAGCTTTGAAGAATATCCAGCGTAGTAGTAGTATTTTGTCTTCCAGAACTTCTGAGAAAGTAAGATGCACTAAAACAAGCAACATCCTCTTATGGCATATGGATTGGTTACCTGTGCTTACAGGTTTAGCGTAGCCCAACTACATCAGGACTGTTTGCAGTATTTAAGAGATCACTTTTATAGTTTTAGCACATACGGTAAAAAAAATGAAGCTTGGGAAACTGTAAACACTGGCAACTTGATCTGAAATTATAAAAGATATAGGTGTCTTTGGTGGCCTCATTCGATGCAATTACATTATAGAAATTACACTGTCTGTAGTGGAACAGTTAATACATATGTATTGCAAATTGTATAATACTGATATAAGTCAAATCATTTTCCAAAACTTGGAGTCTGGGAGGATAGATGAAAATAAGATGACATTTGGAGACGTATGGTATTTCCATTTGGAAACCTTTATGTTTTCGGAATATTTTGATTTAAGAAAAAATCTGGAATACAAACAGAAGATGAATTAAAGATGGCAAATGCATCTTAAAATTGGGACACCAGATGAGGCTTTTTACTAAGGAGGTAAGAAACCCTGAACAGTACCTCCCTGTTGATATCATGTTAGCGTCATAGTGTTATAATTTGAGCTGTGTGGTCAACTGCTTACTTTTTCTTGCTCAGATTGGGGCTGTATCTGCTTTCTGAACAGAAGGTAAAATAGAGTTGTGATCCACAGAGCACCTAGTTACTCTTTGTACATTTTCAGCACTGCAGTCAGTAGTTGCTACAGACCTGTGTGTATCTGCTCTTTATCATGCAAAGAATGTCAGCAACATAGTGTAGACAGTAAGTTAATGATAATTGTAGCAGTAAAGGTGTTTAATACTAAAAAGTTTCTGGGAAGGAGATTCCATTTTAGTATAAAAACACTGCTAGATGGATGTTCAGGAGATACGGGGTGGTAAGAGGCAGGTTTTCCACACTGAAAATGTGAAGAATGCATTCCTTCTGTTTTTGCAGTAAGAGAAAGAAGGTTCTGCTTTTGTGAGTGTCTGTGAAAGCTGCTTTTTTCTGCATGCTTCTCATTTCAGTTCTGTTTACTTATCATTTATCACAACAAACATGATGGACCTTGTAAGCTTATAATTTCCTTTTTACCATTCTTTTTTCTGCATCCTGGAGCTCATGAAGCTCCTCTTGGAAATACAGTATTTGTACTTTTCAATTTTCTCATCTTCTTCTCAGCCTAACAGTTCTACCTCTGCTCCCTTTGATTTTCTAGAATTGCTATGAGTAGGACTTTGTTATTGGAATTCTTCCCCTTACACTACTTATTGTGTAAACAGAAAGCAAGAATTCTAGGAAAAGGAAGTATGATTTATGGTTTAGACAGCTAGAACTGCCAACAGGAAATTAATTTACCCCCATCTCCATGAGAATATCCTAACATAGTGTTAGATAAGTCACCTAGAGCTTTCAAATGATTGTTTTATTTTTAGTCTCCACAAAAATTTCATATCTGTTTTTCAGAAATACCATGTCCCTACATCTGTTACTGAATTGCACACAAGTTGTGCTTTGGGTAAATAATGCTGTGATGCAACAAGTTGTGAAACAAATCAGGCCATCTTCAGTTGGACATTCAAAATGACAGCAATCTTTAAAAAGAAAAACATGGCTCTTACCGACTTGTCTATTAAAAGTGAATAATTATATTTCATGCCACAAAAATACCAAGACGGTGAATAAATTATTCCTTTGATACATTCAAGTACTATAATAGTGTCATGGAAAAACTCATGAGAATATTAATAATTCTGTATTCAGAGACTCAATTAAATCGTATGCAGTAAATAAAGCATGGTGCTGAACCCTGAACAAAGGGAGTGGAGTGAAAGCCTGAGCTGTTTCTCATATGCTGAGCATGAGCTTTCCCAAGCAATAAAAAATATGGGAAATGGTCAGAAATAATACAGTGTTTAATGAATAAATGATGTATATCCTGAATTAAGTAAGATCAGCATTAAATCTGGCATTTCCTAAGTTTAGACTTCTTGGCTTTTAACCCCAGTATTCTCTAATATATTTTTGGATGCATTCTATCAAAAGTAATCTTAAGTGCTTCAGTCAGTGTGGTCCTATTGCACCAGGCTGCACAAAAACACTGAGACAATGACTGCCCTTAAGATGTTTTCTGTATATACAGGTGCAGTTTTTTGAAAGTGCTTTACATATTTAGGATATTTTTTAATAAGAGAAGTGCTTTTTTTTTCCCTTGCTAAGGCTTTCAAAGTGGCCTAGAGATGAGGGCAGCCAAGTGTCTCCACCAAAACAGTTTTCTAAAGGATTGGCTTACAGTGGGGTTCTCAGCCAGAGGTCAGGGTGTTACAGCCACCCTGCCCGGATCATGTTGCTGAAAGGGAAATGAATCTCCTCTAAATCCTCGATAGACAGGGCAGGCTCCTGGCAGTGAAAGAAAAGGTTCTGGTATAAAAAAGATTGTGATTTTCTAGCTATAAACAATTGAATCTCACATGTTTTAGTGCAGACATTTGAACATTGCTGGAGAAAAAATTTTTGTAGGATTCAGAAATTCCACCCAGCCTTTACCGACAGCCCTTAGCTGAATATTTTGTGCACACAAACTGAGCAGTCTTATTCTTGCTGATTGATTTTCAAATTGATATTGACTTTCCAATTCACATTCCCCTCACTGAGCACCTTCCATTCATCCATCTATCGTATTTCTAGCATGCTCATCACTGTAGTCTGTCAAGGCCTTACATAAATCATCTGAGGCATAATCATATGTCAGATACCTATGCAAATGATCATTCTGTTTGCCAGTCCCTGTAATCTACTAACTTTCAAAAGCACAAAAATTGTTATCCTTTCCTTTCTCTTGGCACTTTGCTATAAAATCTATTCATCTTGATCTACTTGTTATTTTAACCTTCCTGTTTTCTTTACTGGGAATAAAAATCACACTTTATCTGAAACAGAGCTGATGGACATTATAACACTCCTCATGAAATCCAAAGAAAAACATCATGTGTTACAATACTGTACTCCAGAGCAATAGCTAGAACAATGCACCTTGACTGAATTTATATAATTCATCTTAAAATATGCTTTTGGAAAACAAAACAAAACAGAAGAACAAAACAACCCACCACTTCTATGCCAGACTTTCATTTACTAATATTTTTTCCTGTAAGAATGAATTAAACTTCCAACAAAAAGAATGCCATGCTATTGCACTATTTGTGGTAAATTGCTACAAATTCGATTTCAAGAAGAAAACATGAAACATACAAGAAAAACATTCTGATTGACTTGAATCATGATGTATCTCTTACATTAGAATGACATATAAAAATGGAATTGAGTCTTTTCTGGTGTGGAAGAATTTTCCTGAGCATTTTTCTGTTCATGAACTTAAAAAAAAAAAAAAAATCATTTGAAAAATAAAAAGAGCTAGTTAAGAAAAAATTCTCCCTTGTTCTCAATATGATAGGTAACCGAATATTTTGTATTTCTCTGTTTCTTTTAACAAATAAGTGTTACATTTTAATACAGATATTTTTCTTAAAGTATCACTACTTCCTTCTTTTGGAGAAGAAAGAAGTGTGTCCCAATGATTAATTTTGCCCATTTTTAGCAAATTGTTACATCAAATTGTTCAAGTTTTAAATTTCAATTAGTATGTATTTTAAATTATTTTCCTGAGACAGTAGGTACTCATGAGTATTTTGTACTACAAGGAAATTTAATAAACATTTCAGGAAACTCAGTGCACTTTTTGCAAACAGGGACAAAGACCCACTTGTGTAAAAGACAATGTGTGGATTTTAACATTACCATTTAAAATTCTGTTGTGTTCTCTCATCTTTATAAAAGGAGCACATCTAGAAAATAAAGCTATAGCAGTGATAGTTGTAGTAGTCAACAAAAAATGTAATTGCAATTATATTTAATAGCCACCTAAGCTTGAAAAAAAAAGTAGTAAGAAAGAAAGGAAAGGAGAGAAAACACATCATGTCTACTTAAAATTATTTCCATTGCTAAATTTACTAACAAGAGGTAAACAAAATATCTACAGATGTCCTGAAACTGGTTCTGTGGTCAGAACATGAAAGCCCAAAAATTCCTTCATTTTTTAACTGTTTGTCAAGTTTGTAACAAAAGGTGGTGATTTTTTTGCCATCGAATAACCATTGTGTAACCCAGCAGTAGAACACTTGAAACATTGTTAAAAATTTTATTTTCCACCACGGGCAGAAATACCTAATCTGATATATATTTTTTGTTTCAATTAAAGGTAGAGGCATTCTTATGTTATATACATAACAGGGCCTGTCTTCAGAGGATGTGTGGAGGATACTGGTTGTGGGGGTCCTAGAGATACAGTAAAAAGCCATTGTCTCATTAATTACCAACTGTTACAGCAACAAAGTTATCATAGTTCCTCTGTGTGCTTTGCCTTTCACCAAACTCTAAAGTTAGGCTGGGTCATGCTTCTGCCTCTTGGATGGACTGTGATGTGTGGGAAAGTGACTGCCCCTGGAGAAGGACTGGTGTAGGACAGAGAGAGACTGCCCTTAGAAGGGTCAATCTCTGGTCTCTGCCCTGGGAATTATGCCTGATTGCTTTAATCTGCCAGTTGCCAGCACCAATAGGAATCGAAGGGAGTGGCACATCTATTCCTTCTCTTTTCATTTATATAGTGCCCTGACTTGGCTTTTCATCCTGAAGGGGAAAAATTCCATTTTCCCCTATATTTCTGATAAATTTTAACCCAGAGAATTGGGTTAAACTCAGAAACAACCTGTTGCTCCAGGAACTGAAGGATGAAAGTTTCAGACATTTCTTCCTAGAGCTGTTTCACACAGAAGAGATCAAACTTGTCTCCCATTCATCAGCCTGATCTTTCCATTCCTGACTTTAGGTGTGTCAATTCTCTTGTACTTTTTTAAAGGGGGTATATAAGTCTTCACAAGGGTCTTGGGTCCTACCCAAGTTGGATACCTTTACCCTTGAATAGACCTCAGGTGTGCAGACAAGCTACATCAAAATAAAGCAGTGACGGATAGTGCTCTTATGACAGCCATGGTTTTTAACTTCTAATAAAAGTGTTAATTCAACTGCAGTCAGTTCTACCTGACTACCCACTGGGACTTCTCTGAAGGTGTACTTAAGGCTCTGCAAGATCAGGACTCACATCTTCAGGAAATGAGCGAAATTCTTCTCCTGATGACACAGGGCATTTTCTGGATAATGTTTTGTTAATTGCAAGTTCAAGTATTTTTATTTCTGTCTTGGTACATTTTTAATATATGTCACTTTCATTCCAGTTGAAGGACAATTCTTCAATGATTTTGTTAAACTTGTTCAGTAGGTGCATTTTTTGATATATGGTATTCTTGTGTATAGTAAATTTATCTATATTCAGTATGATTTCTGACATGCTGCATCACAGATACTGACAAATGATTGATTAGATTTGACAGAGGAGAATGAAGTATACTTGACATAAAGCATCTATACTGCACTGTCAATACTTTTCTGTGCAGCTGGGAAGATAATTTATCTATTTTCAACCTTCTTCATTTATTTCCTGTTTCAATTATAAATAAACGTCAAATGTTTCTCTTTGTTTTGCTTCACCTTGCTCTGCTCCTACCATTGCCATCCTGCCATGCTCTGCAGGCATGTGGTTTTTGAAATATATGTTCAGGAACACTCAGAATTTACGAGCCCCACCCAAAATTCATTCCCTAATACAGTAAGAAATGGAAAATATTCTTTTAAGCTCCAAAATACTCTACATTTTGCGAATAAAGAAAAAAACCCCAATGTCTAGCTGAAAAAATATTCACAATATTTTTGAGAATTCTACTTAAAGGAGTAAAAATATTTGTATTGTACACAAAAAAACAGGATGTTGGGCACCTATACAGCTGCAACCCACAAATGTGGTAGGTAGATTTTGAGGTACAACTCTTTTAATAGAAAAACATTAACTTTGTATCAGACACTGCCCAATATTACACCTATTAAAAATGAACTCCTCAAGACAATACTTTTGTCAAGAATTACATCCAATATTAATAGGCAATGAGTGTGTGGGCACGAGGAACTTAAAGTACACTGTATTTCTCTTCGAATTTCCCAAGTTTATTGCAGTAACAGTACCTCACACCTTGTTTTATTGGCAAGTTCTGTTGCAGAGCATAATTAAATCAATTACTATATGGGCATGACACAATGTTCTGGTAAGCTTCAAGCTGAGGAAATGTAAATTGACTACAAGCTATTTGCAGAAAAAGAGAAAACTTTTCTTAATGACACAGCTCTCATAGCCTCAAAAGCTATCACCAAGTTTGTCCTGGGTATGGATGGCTGCATCTGTAATGGTTTACTAGCTTCAAAAAAGATCCTAAGGTTTAGATTTCTGACTGTAAATGTTTAAAACAGAGCCATTCCCATTTTTGCATCAAAATAAATAGGTTTAGATTTTTCTTCTTTGTTTTTTTTTCGTAGAGACAGTTCAATTGCAAGGCTTTTTTTTCCCTTTACTTTTTTTTTTTGTAATCTTTTTTTTTCTTTTTTAATGCATATGATCTTTCATGAGACATTTCTTGGGCATGATACAAGAAGATTTAGATGCAGACCTGCCACTAAGCTACTGGGAATTGCCAATTAAATCTAAGGCATAATATTGAGAGTCTATGTATCTAAGCACAGCTTCAAGTGTTTCCATATGGTGGAAAAACCTCCCTGAACCTGAGTGATATTTAAATTTGTACAATATAGCACAAGGAAAATACAGATAAAACTTTGTTGCTTTATATAGAACATCATTATCCCTGGCAGGATGACTGCCTTTTCTCTTGGGACCAGAGTTTAAGATCAAGTCTGAGCATTCAGCTTTCCTAGGTAAACGGAGCTCATGTATAATTGATGTTGATAGCGTTAAATGAAGCACTCATTGTCTCTTTTTTTACTACCCGACTTCAGAATCACACTGACTGCAAACAATGAGGAAGTCGAACAACCAGCTCCCCTAGATTGGTTAATTGCTTCAAAGGAGGATGTGAATGAAAAAGTAAAGGTACTTCCAGTAGCATTAACAAATCTACTACAGGTAGGCACCAGCTGGAAATAGTAATTTGACAAAATGAAGGCTTTTTCACTGTAAAAGCAAAAATTCCCATGTATTTATCCAGAGAATTAGTCCCAAGAAATTCAACAGGAAGTCTGCTAGGCTCCTGACATAATAAAATTACTGAAGTTTTCAGTTGACTTGGATTTCTATGAAAACCAAAAAATGCTTACATTCCTTTTTGTTGGATAAATACTACAGGATATCAGATAAAATAGCTGATAGCCCTAAAGTTAGTGTGAATTAATTTCTATAATTCACTTTTTTTTTAAATTGTTGGAATTGTCAAAAAGTTTCATTCAACAGTTTTAAAAGGGAATTCTGATTTTCCATTCTTTGAAACAATTTTAGCTTAGAAACTGTGGTATAACCATTGATAATAAATGGTGTGAAATCAAATGTATCAGAATTATTCAGATTCTGACAAAAAAAATCTTTTTTTACTTTCTATTACACCTCGGTTAGAAAAGGTTCCAATACCCTATTTTCACTGGATGGAAAATTGTTTCCTTGTAATTCTATATTCACTGACAGCAACTCAATATAAACTAAAAGCATTCTCAAAAAATGTTACATTACCTTCAGATCAGCATTTCCAGTCCCTGTTAATGGTAAAACTATAAATATACATTATCAGCTGCAAACTAACTGAAGCATTATTCAATATGAAAATGTGCTAAGTCCAAAAGGACTACAAGAATGAAGATTTTGTACATATCACAGCATAAAAGTAAACTGAGGAAGCCTCTTCAGGTTTCCATGTAAAAAGAAACATTAAATAGAAAATCATTAAGGAAGATTCTCTCCCAGCCTTTCCTACTTCAATACTAAAATAAGAAATTTTTCTTGTATATCTCTACATACTTCATGCATAGTGTACCAGTGTGGAAAGTAAATCTTACATCTTTCTGTACTATAGAGAATTCCTGTTAATTACACATAGTTCAAGTGTTAATTTAAGTACTTTAGTGCTTCATTTGTACTCTAGAGTCTCTGACTACATCCATTTGAACATCCTGTCTACTTTAGTGGAAGCATCAAAGCCTTCAATGAAAACTAGAAGTCTAGAGGTAAGACTAGAAACAAATAGTAAAGAAAAAGAAAACAAAAAGGGGGTAAAAGAGGAAAATGAAAGACTAAAAAAAAAATAGGGAAAAAGAGTGCCCCGGTGTCTTTAGTTTTTGAACACTTTGTAATCTGTCAGTCACTAGGAAGTTAAACTTCAAACTGTGATCATGAAATATAAAAGCAGTAAAGTTACCACTCATGATACCACAAGAGAATTGTTGTATTCTCACCTCTAATGAATAATACCTTCAATTAGACTAAAAGGAATAGATGTAAAAAACGTACAGTGTTTTGAGAAAACTTCTTTGAATTGTCTCTTCTTCCAGTCATACCAATAGGTTTAAAAAAAAAAATTGTCTCCATCTATATGCTTTGCCTTGACTTTCTTCTTAGACTACCACAGCTACAAACACACTACTCCTACTGAAGGATAACAGAAAGAAATGTGAGCCAAGACTCCCTATAATTCCAGTGGTACCACTTATAATATGAAGCACAAGATATTAAAAATGCAACTATATCAGAAGTTCAGAAAATCAGTTTTATTTAAATGTAAATTAACAAACTCTCCTTTCCTCCAATCTAACAGAATTGCATAGTCCACTGATTTTAATTAAGATGGGAAAACTGTTTTGATAAAAGAAGAAATGACCCCAACATGTCCCCAAAACTTCAAATGAAACTACATATGAAGTGAATAGAAGGGAAAAATTATAGCTAAAGTTAACTTTTCCTCTATGCTGTTTTTATACTTTTTTCTCTTTCTTTTCTTTCTTCTTTCCTTTTTTTTTTTCCTTTTGGTATTTATGAACTGGAAAGCCCAAACTTTGCTAAGGCTCTTTCTATGAGTATGACTATTGAGAGTATAAGGATACAAAAACAGAGAAACATTAATTGTATATAAAGAATGTTTTCTGACTGTTTTGAATGGACATTTCATTCAGAGTTACACTTAGCACATGCAAAAAAAAAAAAAAACCAACCCCAAAGACACATCTCATTGTAATCCAGCCATTTGTGTTTAAGAGCTCTAAATAAACAAGAAGGTGAACAGCTACACATAGTAGTTGATAAGCAATACCAAAGTACTCAGAACATAAGCAAAGTTGTGTCAACATAGTTTTCCCAGGAATAGCTGAATACAGCCAGGGCTGCAGAAGTCAGACTTCTTGATTACCAAGATGTTAATACATGCTGTGGATGCCAGGGTAATCTAGACAGTAGACATCTTTGCTGCTGTTCCTCAGATTTTTCAAATTATCTGAGAAAGTTTTGCTTTAAACTTTATTGAGTTGTGATTTTTTTTTCACTCAGATAAAACAGCCCATAACAGCAAATAGCAACTTAAAATGCTTTTGAGGATAATGGCTACAGAGACAATGGCGTTCTGCCAATGCAGGTGATGACTCAGATAAGAATACAAACTTTTTCCTTTCCTTTGTGTACACTTCATGTCAGCACATGTGTATTGTTATTAGAAGAATTAAATACCACATTTTGAAGAAATATATGGGAAAATGAACTATTTTTTAAACTAGTCAGTAGAAAGAGGCCTAGACGTGAAAGACACACATAGCTGCATAATTTTTAATGTCAGTGGGCAATATTCTCTGCATATCACAAGGAAGAGATACATAGATCTTACTTTCCTAATATATTTATGAGTAGTGAAATTGTAGAAGCCTGAATTATCGGGGATGTATTAAAGTACAAAGGTCTTACTGAAAATATAAACACTAGTATGGATTGTACTTGAAAGTATTGTGGTATGTACTTCCTGGAAATTGATTTAATGATCCATTTTCATAAGATCCAAAACAAGTATCAGATAACTACCTACTTTAGCAAATGACTACAGTATGCAAGATTGCACTAGTTGTACCTGCAGTATAATGCTAGTGTTGTATATAAATCTATTAAAATGCTAATTGCTTCATCAAGCTATTACTATCACTAGTTGTCTCTGCCAATTCAATATTATCATCTCTATTTGAGTCTTTCTTAGAATTAGGGAGTCAATTATAATACCCTTAACATCCTTCAAAGGTAATTGTATGAGGTATATTTAATTGACATGTATTCTGAAGAACATAAAAGTATACTGGGATTCTGGTTTTTAGGAATCTGTTTTCTTCCGATTGAATTTTGCCCTTTCAGGATATCTCTAAAGGTGTTTCCTTGGGAAAGCCTTGTGCGGAATAGGAATGTAGTACAGTCTTCTACAGTGTCTGTAGTCTCTCCAGGACTCAGTGATGTGTATCTAAATCTCTCTAACACTCATTCTGTACAGTCACTGATGTATTTGCAGTTCTGTACAGCAGCTGCTGACACATAACCAGTTATTTCACAATGAAACCTATAATAGCTGTTTCTTTCCCAGTGAAACTTTGTCAAAACTGGCACCTAGATACTGTGATTGCTTTGATACAAACATCTGAGAGAGGGAAAACTAGCCTGATCACTACACTCATTCTTCTGTAGAAGTATGTGTGCAAAAGCATGAATGGCTAAAAGTCATGGTGATTTCTTACATATTTTAGTTTTTCTTTTTAAATCCTGAGCAGTGTTATATTTACATCATTTCACAGTTCAGTCTTTTCTGGTCTAGTACCAAATGACTTTTCTCTAAAAAGCAGGGTAAGTCGGCTACAACTACATGCTTTAAACTTGTCAAGAAAGTTTAATGTAAACACAAATGTTGGCAGAAAGCATATGCTAAACTTCAGTCAAGTAACTGCATTCTCCCATTACTGCAACTCTTCTGCAGTCTATCATGCTCAGTGATTTTGTCATGTCTGAAACAGCTGTATAATTTGTGCACATGCATCTTCGAACCAGAAGCATAACCTGTGGCTGCACATTTTGAATAGATGGATCTGTTACAGAACATAGGTCCAGACAGTGCATTTTAAGCAAATAGGAACATACTGTGCCTGTACTGCCAAATAGATATGCTTTTTTGACAACATTAGCTTTGATCCAAATGCAGGCTTATTCTCTTTGGTGAGAATGAAACCAAACCCATGATCTTAATGAAGAAACATCTAAAACTGGGAAGCATAAACTACAGTGGAAACTTTTAAACTGGAAGCATAACAAAAACATTTTAAAGGGCTCAAGAGCTCCGTTACCAGATAGTGGGAACAGGATAAATGATGATAACTAACTGACTTCCCAACTCTGAACTTTGTGGACACAGTAATGTGGTTTGCAACTGGGCAACAAAACGTTATTGGAGTGTTTTTCAACTAGAAGTTCGATGATAAGAAATGTTCTGGTTCATGGGAAGTACTGAGGGTTGAAAAACATAAGCCTATACAAAGCGTTTGGGAACACAGCTCTTTTCTCTGCATGAATGTTTCCTCTGAGTATATGTTCTCCAACACTTAATTCCTATAGTTCTGGCCAAGATCAGAAGGACTAAATGTTACCCAAGTCTCAACATGTAGGTCTTCCTCATGCCTGCACAGCTCTACAAGGCTATTTACAGACATCTGCAACTTTTAATCCTTTTTCTCTAGTTCTGGTCATTTACATTCCTTGAGGATTTTTCAGTCCATTAAATATGACCTTTCAATATTCTGTTGGAGTTTTATAATAGAGTTAATGCATGACTTTGTCCTCCAGGACAAAGTGTATGGAAGCAGCCCATGTGCTACCCAAAACAATGGTTTTTTCTCCTTTAACTGGAACAATATTAAAGTGTGGCTCAGGAACTAAAGGTACTATGACTGTTTCAAGAAGTTTTATAGCCGCATAGGGCTCAATACCCAAATATGAGGCTTTATTCTCCTCAAACACAGCATTTTTCTCTTAATAGTTGTTTATAGGTACATTGTCACTTTGTACTTCCACTACCATGGATAATCTTTCTTGTTCTAATATCACTAATAAGCAATTACAAATAATAGACTGATTATAACAGTGAATATATCAATCAATATATGTTAAATGCCAGATTATATCTGTAGTATTTGAGTAACTGGAAGAATGCTTATGGCACGGCACCAGACCTAGTAGCAAGAGATGCAGAAAGAAGCACTGAAGCTCATAGGGAAATGTTGTTTATACTTCACTGCCTACTCAGCTGCTGGGGTTTTTGGAAAAGTGTGTTTAAGAAAAAGGTGTCTACAAACTGTTTGTGTAAGGACTGTGTTGACTTATTGAGTCCACTTATATGGATGATAATTTTCCACAAAATAAAAATATATGTCTCCCATGACTGTACCTGATTCTAAATTTTTGAAAATTTTTGAAAATTTTCACATAGTAGAGCAATCTTTTGAAATTTTTCACATAGTAGGGCAGTCTCTCTTTTCAGAATCTGCCATCGAAGACCCTGATAAAATTCAGAAGTTTCCCTAATTTTCAAGACAGAAGGTCAAAAACAAACAGGCCACAGCTTCTCCTGGAAAAGAATAAAAGTTAATTGTTTCTATCTTCTGTTTCCGGTATAATTTAAGAGATTTAAAAATTTGTCCTTGATTTAAGGCCCTGGACAATGTCTGTGAAATTGCTTTGCCTGTAGGCTAAGCAGGAGAACATCTGCCTCCTGGGAGAGCTGGGTAGCATGCTTACTGCAAAGTGCAAGTTGTACTCAATGTACCTTCAGCTGGGTGCGTTGTGCCAGCAGCAAAGTCCTGGGAGCTGGAACAGTGCATGAGTCAACTGCCATAAGTTTTTTTTCTCCTTTTTTAATCTTTCTGTCTCCTATTGTGCTTCTATGCATAATAAGCATTCCTTAAGCACTTGGCTCTGTCTGACAGAAGTGACTGCATGGGTCACAGATGGCTCATGGAGACTTTAACCCCCCGTTTCTGTTGACTCTTGCAGGCACTGAGAGTTTGGCCTGTGACTAAGCAAATCTAATAGCAGCTTTCTTTATAAGAAGTGTTGTCAAGGATATTCATTTGTTTTTGAGCTGCTGCAGAATATTTTCCCGATTTCTCAATTGGGAACAGCTAGGGGAGCAATTCCTTCTCATTTCCAGTAGCATGATCATACTTACTCTGCAGAAGAGAGAAATGCTGACTCTGTGAGTGGTTGGATTTGCAACAGTTGTCCAATAAGCACAGTTCAGCACTGCATTTTGTAGTGCCAGGTCTGTAACTAGAACAGTTGATGCCAGAGAAATGTACTGTCTAGGTCAGGACATTCTTTTCCTTTGCACAAAAAGAACTACATAAACATTATTTCCAGTATGCAGAAAGCAATTCCTGATTTAATGGTTGCGCATGTCTACAATATGCTGCTGCTACTGAGAACAAAATGGACAAGGTAGAACTGCATGTCTGAAAGAGGCCATGATGTTTCAGTAGGTCCCAGCAGGCAGAGTATGATCTACATATGGTATTCTATAAAGCTTGCAAATGTCTCTGAAACATCATGTTGGTGATGTGTCGGGATGTGTCTGGTTTCTGAATGAACAAACAAGCAGAAATTCAATATGGATGTAGAGTCAAGTACTTATTAATAACCACAGTTATATCAAATATGAAAGGGCAGCTGCAAATGTTGTTGTTAAGGAGTTGCCTGTTTTTATCCATTAAAGAAGCAAATCTCTTTCCAGTGTCGTTTGTTACATGAGTCACATTGTGTCTGGTTAGATCAGCCTGTGTTGTATCAAAAATGCACACTGTGTGTGCTGACAAAGCCCAAAGCAATACAGTACAGGATACATTTTCAGCCTAATAACCTACAGCTGTGTCTTCCACCAACAATGACATGCATTGTATTTGCTTTCCAACATGCAACTTTTCACTCTGGGCTAAATGTGCTGTAGGCAGAAGTTACCTGAGTAGAATGCAATAGGCCTTGAAAACAAGTGTGTCACCTCAAACTGGTAATATGGTCAGAAGAATGGCATATCCTCATTATATTCAGTACTGCTAAAATTATTATAGGTGTTCAATATACTGTTTTGTCACAGTGATCCTGATGTAGCCATTAGATTCTTGCAAACTCTCTGACGGAGGAAGATACCAGGTTTAAGAGGTGGAATTCTCCCATACTAGATAATATTGTAAGGCCTGCTCCAGAAATAATTCTTAGTTAACAGGATTAAACAGGGACATAGTCCAGTGAACTCCAGCTACAAATAGTGGTTTATTCCCACCTGTTATTCATGTGTTCTCCCCCTACCTATCCCACAAATCTTCTTTCTCCTTTCTCTCTTGATCATTTAAACATTCTCTGTTCTTGTAACTTAAATGTTTTCTCTCTCATTTATTCATTTTACTTCATGTGTCACCCAACCTCATAATAATTCATCTTTACAAAGAAAACTTTATGGAATGCAGAATTTAAAAGATCTTAACAACTCCTTTTCTCCTAGACTTGTGTAGGCAATACTGATAGTAGAATTCTTCTTTATCTATGAAATATGTAGCTATTACTAAGGAAGAAAGTGAACTCAAAGCCCTGCAACGAGTTCTACCTATTAGTAATCTTCTTCCTTTTATTTCCATCTTACCCCCCTGTCTTATTTCCCTCCTATACTTCAACTACAAACTCTTTGGGGAAGGAACTATATTTTTATTCTTTTCATTTACATCTAGCACACGTGTGCTGTATCTAATAAGTAATGTCAAATAGTTCTTGTCCTACTACTACCCTTCCAGTCATCTTCCAAAGAATAAATCTCACACCCAGGTTTCTGAGGTCACATATAGGCATAGCTTAATTAGAGCATGCATCTAAGAAGAAGCTGCCAGGACCTTCCAACACTTCTGCAGAATCCAGTGAAAGAAAGAGATAGCCCTGAATGATGGCAAAGCAAATTATGAAATGCAACACACATACACCCATAAGAAAACACAGAGAGATGCAATCGGCTGCTTTTGCACCTCTTGGGATCAATGCCTACTTATTATTGCATTAGATAGCAGCCCTTTGGATAGCTCCTCCCTAAGAAAATCCAGTACTAAGTGCCATTTAGGAAGACAACTTTTGTCCAGAAAGATTTTTTTTGTGGTGTAGAGTCCAAACTTTTCCTGTATATTTTCAGACAATTTCTGAAACTTTTGTTTTCTTCATCATCAGTATATCTTCTACATAAAAGGAAGATATTTCAACATGTGAAAGAGTGAAACTTTGGCCATCCATGTGAATTTGTGACCTTTATGGTACTCAGCAAGTAAAGACATCATAATCCCTTGATCCATATTAAACAAGTGCTCCCAGCAAACAAAGGCTTTTTGTCTCAGAAAATGGACACATTTCTGAGGCTTATAGTGTACAAATGTCCTTTTCTGGTCTTCATGAAAAGCAATATTTTTTTTAGTAAACACTTCATTGTTGCTATTAAAAACATTATTTTGTTTAAAAGCTCCAGCAATTTTATTTTAAAAATAGAACAATTCTTGCAACATGTTGCATTTGGAAAAATTTGTCATCATATTCCATTTTCTGATAATTAATATGAATAAATGAAATCTGTCACTGTAAGACTGTTTGTTTCCTTCCAAGAGGAAAAAAATCCTGTATGTATATTTATTACTATATTTGAACTTGCTTTGTGAAATTTCTTTACATGAATGCCTAACTATTTCTGAATTATGCAGGCCAGTAGTTAGAAATCAGATTTTAAGAGGCTGTAACACTTGTGCTAAGTTTCATTAGAACACCTGCACTGTCTGTGAAGAAGAATAGTCAATAAAATCAATGATATCTATCTTTAAATAAAATAGAAAGACAAAATGAATCCATGATGTACCCAATAAAGGTCGTGTGCTAGGGACGTTCAATACCTTAAAACATAGAAAAAGTGGAAAAAGTCAGTCTCAGAAGAAAGATCAAGACCAGTTTCTTCTTCTATACCATGGCTTCCTTTCTGTGCCTTTAGTGACCTTGATGTTATTTTTAAGTTACGTGTTGTTTGCTGTGTTCGAGGAGGTTTCTGCACAGCATCACAACTATGCAAGATTTATAGGTGATGTTTTTCTGTCTCTAAAAGACAAACATGCATTTGCTTGCGATACTGAGGCTTATTTGTTTTCAGTAACTCTGTTTTCCACTCAAAACCAGATTTACTTGGAATGTATAAACCGAGTTAGTGTGAGGAAGAATTGAGAAAGAAAGGGGAAGGAAATATGAGCCTGTATAATTTTTGTCCAAATACCTGTTCTTCTTTTGTACAAGAGGATTTTTTCACAAGTGGAAAGTAGTGTGATCCAATCATCTGCAAGGTGAATACAGCACATTGCTTTTTCTTTAAGAGGCAAAAGAGAACAACCTTTGGATCAGCAGATGCTGCAGGAACAGCAAACTATTACCTTCTACCCATCAGAGCTTCCTGTGGGAGGTGCAGAAACCAGTGTTTTTGGCAGCTGCTGCTCTGTGAGAAGGGAGGGAGCACTACTGGATGGAGACAGGTAGAGCAGTCCCAAACCTCAGATGTGTTGGGGTCTCCTCCCCTGCCGTGTAGCCCTGGGAGAGGGGCCCTGAGGGCACAGACACGGGGTTTCCCTGCCCCTGCTCAGCCTCGTTCCCATTGGTTGGTTTGTGTTCCCTGCGCGGGCAGAAGGACCCTTGGTCCCGTGACTGGAACAGTTCCTCGGCAGAGC
>NW_008238632.1:3610079-3659843 GCF_000691975.1 Corvus brachyrhynchos
AGAGCGCGCAGGCACCAGCAGCCCCGACAATTCCAACACGGGAGCGACCAAAGGAGAGAGCACAGACGCAGCGAGACAGAAAACAGCAGCCACTCGGAAAAAGGAAAAGATCATAGTAACTAAGATCTTAGGGATAGTAAAATGGTATAATGTTAAGCAAAATTATGGTTTTATAACAAGGTGTGACAACCAGCAAGACATATTCGTGCATAGAACTGCTATTAAAAAGAATAACCCTGAAAAATGCATCCCAAGCTTGGGAGATGGAGAAGTCGTGGAATTCAAAATTATACGAGGTAGAAAAGGGTTACAAGCATCGCAGGTCACTGGGCCTGATGGTGTTCCTGTAAAAGGCAGTATATATGCAAAAAATCGTAGTCATATTAGACAATATCTCCATTGTAAGCCCCCCCTACAGTTTCCCTTTCCTAATCCCACCTTTCCCTTTTACCCTATGTCCTATTACCCCCAGTGTATTCCCAATCCGTTTTTTCATCCATGGTTTCCCTCACAAAACCATGCTTTTGCCAATTGTTTCCCCAAAAATCCCTTTCCAATGCCGAGTGGGGGATGAAAAGGGGGAGGGAAGAAGTTAAACCCTCTCCTGCCTCAGTTTCCCCACAAAGCATGCTCAGAGAGTTCTGTCTCCCTTCTGTCAGCCCTAAGATGTTCCACAGAATCTGTTTGGACATTTAAAGACTCAGGAGGGTGGCTTGTTTTGTTTTGAAACTGTTCTTGTTATGTTTATCCAGTTGTTTTCATTCTCCTTTTATTAAAATAAAACGGGTGAGGTGTTGGGGTCCCTCCCCTGCCGTGTAGCCCTGGGAGAGTGGCCCTGAGGGCACAGACACGGGGTTTCCCTGCCCCTGCTCAGCCTCGTTCCCATTGGTTGGTTTGTGTTCCCTGCGCGGGCAGAAGGACCCTTGGTCCCGTGACTGCAACAGTTCCTCGGCAGAGCCCCGGCCATGCAGCTGGAGAAATAAACATCTCTCTGAAACAGCTATCAAGAATCTGTCTGTCCGTATATATTTCCTTTCCACAGGACTCCTGGTTTGATATATGCATGTTGCAGTATCCCCACTGCAACACAGGTGTAACCTCATTTACTGTTTAGCTTGGATCACCCATGCTTTGGAGGCATAACATCAATTTCTCACAGCGCAAGAGACATACAATCGCTGTTGAAATAGCTCAATGCACAGTGAAAGCCAACTAATCTATGCATTTGGGAAACTAGTAGAGAAGGAAATATCTTCCTATCCCTCAGTGCAAAGTTAACCTAAAACACTAACTATGTTTATTGGCACAAGAAGAGTGTTTCCAATAATATAAAATCTGAGGTCTGGAAAAGCAAAGACAATTTTAATTATAAGGCAGATGTCCCTGCCCAAGCTAATTGTAGTACCAAAGGTAGTAAACTACATCAAGGCATAAAGTATCTTGGTTTCACTTGTAACATATGTTCTGCTAAGATATCACAGTATAAAATGAACAACTTTTTGTTTGTGATTACGTTGCCTTAGTATTGTACAGTGGTGTCTGGTTTTTTTTTCAAGAGGTAGTTATTTCTTAGGAACAGTGGTCCATACTGGAATATATTAGGGACATGGTTTAGTGACGGACTTGTCAGTGCTAGGTTAACGGTTGAACTCCATGATCTTAGAGGTCTTTTCTAATCAAAATGACTCTGATTCAGTATTGTGCAAAACTGCTAAGCTGTAAGGTGTGAAGAGCCAACTGGTAGTTATTAAATTAAAGTGCTCTCCAGGTCAATTTTTTTGCAGATAAATATATGTAAATCATTTTTATTTTAAGTTATAGAATCACAGGATCACAGAATCATTCAAGCTGGAAGTGACCTTGAGCAATGTCTATTCCAATCTCTTGCTCAAAACAGGGTCAGCTTCTCAGGTAGCTCAGGATTTCATCCAGTTAGATTTTGAACACCCCTGAGGGTGGGGAATGCAAAATCTGTTCCACAGCTTGACTGGTGACATGGTGAAAAAAGTGTTTTCTGACATCCAGTCAAGCCTGTTTTTAAACTCCAGTCTGTTGTCTCTTACCCTCCAACCAAGCCCCACTGTAAAGGGCTCAACACTGTCTTCTTGCTGAACCTCCCTCCCAAACCCCTCCCAGATGCTGGGGGTTGCTGTAAGGTCCTTCTAAATCTGCCTCTGTCCCAGGCTGAACCACCTCTGGTCCCTCAGCCTCTCCTCAACAGCTGCATGCTCCATCCCCAACCATCTTGGTAAACCTTGCTTTAGTTTACCAATGTCCTCCCTTTACCAGGGCGCCTAAAACTGGACCAGACTTCCAGATGCAGTTTAGCAGGTGCTAAGTACTGTGGGATGTAGCAGAAAAGAAAAATATTGCCAGGCTGTGCTTACAAGTACTGTGCCAAAGCTATCCTTATTTGTGACTGGTCAGCATGCAGAAAAGATTATCAAGCTGATAAAATTTTGGCTCACTTTCTAAACTAATACTCTCACCCTTAAAACATCTACTTTCATAATTGTTCTGGACAATGAAGCACTTCACTTTTGCTTTGCTACAAGTACAGATTCTGAAAACAAGGTAAAAATAACAAATTAAGCTTTGCAATAATGACCTGACTGAGAGGGAAACAAAGCATCATTGTTACTATTCAGAGACAACTGACCATGCTGAAGGTGTAGGGTGTTTCCCTGGTAATACAGATACTGGAGATTAATTCTTTCTTTCTACAAGACCCACCCAATCCTTGGAAGCACATCTACAAATACTGTTTTAATAAACCCTTGTTCCTCAACAACTGTGCCATTATATAGTATCTTCAGTTAGAAAGAAAAAGTAGCATGACCTAAAACATGAACACTATCAAGTTTATATAAATGTATGACATTTATATAACAAGAAGTTAGATAAGCACTTAGTTTAGACCCTGATACTTTTGTGAAGTAGCTTCCTGCACTTACAGATAGAGGCACACACAGATATTACAGCTTTCTGGAAAAATGATACAATTCACAAAATTGCTGTGGATCTCTATAGACTGTAAATATCCCTGTCTAGTGATTAAATTTGACTCCAAAATTTTAGTGCCTCCACTGCGAACAATAAATGAGGAAATAGCTTAGGTTATGAAAAGAGTAAGAAATTCTCTGACTTGGGGGTATGTAACCATTTTTGGTGGGGAGCGTCTCGTTATTGAATGGAAGACAAAAGTTCTTGTTATCCAAAACTTTTTTTCAGTGCTGAAAAAGGCTCTAACAATTCACAGGTTTTAACAATTTTCTTTCACACTTGGTCTTAAAGCTCCTGAGGACATTTCTGCAGCTTCAAAATTTGATTAAAAATTTAATTTATGATTAAGGGATCTAAATTATTTTGGTGCTCATATTCCACTTTCTCACTTAAAAGTTCCTCTCAATTATCATTTGATATAATCTAAATAATATTCTACAGAGATTCAGCTCCTGAGTTTGTATTAAGACAAGCTTAATTTTTAATAAAAAATTAGCCGTATTTTAAAACAGTAGAGCATATCATACTCAGACACCTTGACAGACAAAAGGGTTCATTTGGTCAGCTTTAAAATACGTGTGTGTGTGCTTTTGTTTTCAGGCAGTTTTATCACACCACAACTAAATAAGTATTTAATTTCTTATTAAACATATGAAATGTGACAAACAAAACATCAATGAGCAGTAACAAGAAATGGTGACAAACGAAAAACAACAGCCTCCTCCAGAAGCTTCCTCCAAACTGATTTCCCCAAAAATTCTGTATCTAACTACTCTTTGGACACTTTGTTTATTTTATATGTTGTACTTATGATTGGAGACAATTGCTTTCAGAAAATATCAAATAACAGAATGAAAACTTTTCATTGTCCTTAGTCTTCTAAGGCCATTCTCATTTTTCACACATGGCAACACATCTTACTCAGGATGTTGCCAAAGATTAAGGGGACATCTTGGTAATGAAAGTGGTTATTGGCCTACCAGTTTGGGGAATGCATGTGTGTAGAACAGCACGAGGGGGGCCATAGCTAAAGGCTTCCTTTTTATAGCTGCAGATAAAGATCTTACATAGATAAAGGATTCAGATTGAAGAAGGACTCAGGTCTTAGTCAAACCTATGATTCCAGTGTCTGCAATCTACACATGGTCTCTCTATAAAATGGTGGTGACCCTCTAAGAGTGCATCATACAGAGAGTAAAATAGATGTCATTGAGTGCTTGTGCACAAGCAAAGTAAAAGTGCTGGAGACCCCCAGGACTGCCTGACCAGTCCAAATGACAGAACATCCCAAGGTAGTTTCGGCCTGTGTGAACTACCACTCACCTAAACTACTCCTGGGCACGTTTGGGAGTGAGCATGGGCCGGCGACTGTTCCCGACTTGGGGGCTGCAAGAGGTTTCAATGGTTTGGGCACGGGCTGCTCCCTGACAGCTGGTCCCAGTGGATGAGATGGGGGTGCTGGGAACATTCGATTGACTCGTACAGGTTTCACCGCTACTGGTCTGCCTGTGGAGTAATTGCAGGTCAGCATGCCCTGCTCCAAACTTGTGGAGCACAGGCCAGCACATATGGCCTGCCTCTCACAAAAGCTTTTTAATGTGAGCTCAGCCCTGTCATGATACAGCCATGGCTTTGAGTTTTTTCCTAGAATGTTCAGGATATATCCAGGACTGGTTTTGTCACGCCATGTGTAAACCTTACTATCAGATCACTTCCCAGACAGCAGCATCAACTGTAAAATACTTAGGTTACCTTTGATAATTATCAAAATTAAAATCAGAGATATGCTTTGCTGATTGCCATGTCTGATGACTTTTCCTAAACTCTGACCCTTTAGGAACTATTAGTTTCTCTGTAGAAACATATGCTTTGAATTTGTGCTAGTGTGTGTTCAAGTGATTTACTGTAGACTAATTAGATAATTTAATTGACACAATTAGCAGCAATATTTGTGGAAACAGCACATAATGTCTCACTTCTTGTGTCCTTGTTTTTGTCATGCCAATTATTCTCTGCTTTTCTAATCAAATGATTTTATAGGAGACTCACAATGAGATGCAGAGTGTGACATGAGACTTTATCATTAAAGAGGAAAATTCAACTCCTTGCTTTTCAAGGACTAATCACTCTTTCTTATGCATACCATTTATTACACAATCCTGGCACATAGAACCCCTTGTGAGCTTTTTCGGTTTAAAAGAAAATTCCTAGTGTTCATCAGAATGGGAGGAGATGCTGATAGTACTGAATAGAGAGAACAATAGTGCAGCAGGTACTCTGGAAGCTTCCCCCCAGGGCTCTGCTGATAGAGTTGAAGTTTGACCTGCAGTGGCCTCTGTTATTTTATTGTCACTGGATGCCAATTAAGTTAATCACTAAAACTGCAGCAACCTGTTCACCAGAGTTTGATATCTCTGCTGAGCAAACCATCTCATTCCCATGCAGCAGTTTGTGAATGAGTGGACCAATATTTACCTGTTCAGCACACAATAAAATTGATTTTGAAATCAAGTAGCTGTATCTTTTATCAGAAAAGTCCATTTGTTCTATAAATGGAAACTAATACGTCTGCTTAAACTGATGTGACAGTCAGAACATGATGCCATCCCAAAATGTTTATGTACTGAACAGGTTGTCTAGGATAGAAATAGACATCTTGAGGCAGGAGCAGCCCAGCTTTGGCATGTAAGCTGGTGCTTGCTTCTGTTGTATGTGGTTTTTGGAGTTCTCCTCTGCAATAAGCCTACACATCTGGCAATGACACTGGTAGTGGTGAGCACACACACAGGTGGTCATGTGATAATTCAGACATTTATGGATTTGGAAAATATCGTGAGATGGAAGGTGTTGTATATCTACTCATGATATTTCTGCAATGCACATGTGTACACCAGATCATGAGGCAAGGGTATGACAAATTGCTGGGGAGAACTTACAGCATGAGACACTGACATGGTCCCATCACAGACTCTGTGGCTAGCACTGCCTGAAGGATTAGGCATCTCTGTTTTGAGTTGATTCTCATAAGGAAGCAGAGCACTGAATACACAATATACAAATTCTTCCCTTACCACAAAGATTTTATTCTTGTGGGAAAATAGTTGAGATGATGAAGTTAAATGCATCTTATTTTGTACCACTGATTTTGTAAGACTGCACTAACTCTTAGTGTGCACCATATAACACAACAGTAATATAGAAATTCTAAATCCTATAACACCCTTCAAGTAAAAGAATTAAAATATATTAGTTTTGTTTAAAAGTAAGACCAAAATTCTTTTATCTCCATGAGTTTTATTTTCAACATCTGGACCTCAATTAAGAAGAGAAAATATTGTTTATAAGTCTGCAGAGTTTTCTTTATGTTTTTCTTTTTTTTCTGTGCTGCTGCAGTACTTTTCAGTTGTAGCAGCTATTTTATGAACTCATGAGCTAAGCAGTTCCAAATTGGAAACGTACCAACCACTCCTACTATTCAACAAAATGTTTTCAAGAGCAGTTAAAAATACCAAGGAAAAAAAATATCCAACGCTCATTCTACAGCAGATTCAAGCTTAGTAGTAACAAAAATAATCCTTTTGGGATCTTACTTGTCAAATAGTAAGTTTAGCATTCTAAATCCACAGTCAGCTCTTGTTTACACTGAGAATTTGTAAGAAAGAAATTTTGATGGCTCTCCTGTCCTGGTATTGTCATTGGTGAGAGAGCACATGTAAGCAAGAGTCCACTGTCCACATCTTGTTTTACCACCATCTTTCACCTTTCTATGCTTCTTGAGCTGGTGGTAAAACCAGGATTGTTGGACTAGTTCATTTTCAAGCAAGTATAGAGGTGGACTAAACTAATCCAAGCAGTTAACTACCTTTTTATTATTTCCAGATCAAACACAAGGACAGCATTTTTAGATGCAGTCTCCAGCTATTGCTGGAGATGGAAGACTGTAATGGCACCAGTGAAAGTGATCTTTCCCATACTTGACCAAATCTTTAGGCAATAAAGTTTTTTGCTGTGATGCTACTAGTTGTTTGATGGTGAAACACACAAAAATGAAACCAATTTGGTTACCTCTTAGAGAAAGCCTGTAGGTCGGCACTGGGTCTTTAGTTTCATTTTCTCTGAGACAAGAACTTACTGTTCATACCTGTGTAGTAAGAAGTACATGAGAAATAGAGATGGTGGAACTGAGAGACTGTACAATTTTAATACTCTTTTAACTCTTTCATAGCTTTCTCCACCTGAGGGTCTGAATTATCTTTCTGCTTTTAACACACTCTTTCAGGCCCACAGCATTTTTGTGCTATGATTCTCACCACAGAATATCCACCCATATCTCAGAGAGAATGGTGTTAGAGATACCAGGACTATGCTGTACCTTTCCCTCTTGTCTGAAACTTGTTCAAAATGCTGAAATTCACAGCAGCATCTATATGCTAATGTAGTTGGTGTCCTACTTAAATTCATTAACTGTAATAAACAACAAAATTATAGCCCTAGGTCCAATACAGGACTTCAACATCTCTAAAGAGAGCGACAGCAATGTCTTTCGGGCACTGCTATCCAACTTGGTATACGCGAGGATTTATGCAATATACAGTGCAATGTGATCTCTCCCAAAATTACCAGGTATCCCTGAAAAACACTAAGCAAGGGAAATCTCAGCTCCCATGCTTCATTTGAACAAAGGAAACCCGAGTCCATGAAATGTTTGCTTTTATGTACTCCTGCAAGGAGCAGAGCTCACTGCATTGCTTTTAGAAGCCAGATGATTTATAAGACTTGTGCCCACCATTTACAGTGCAGTTTAGTTGTCAGAGAATTCACCTGGAAACTCAGCCTGCTCAGGCTTAGGTAACAAAAGATGGAAAGAGGGTGATGTTTTCCTCACTCAGGTGCCCTGAGCTGTAGGCTGATCCCTACAAGTGCTCTGTAGAATTGGGATAAAAAGCAAAACTCTATATAAAAGTAGGTATCTCACCCACTTAAAGGTGGGATTTAGAGCTCCTCTTTTCTAAGTGAATCTTCAAACAGTTAAGCCAGGAATGTCCAGCCTACTTAGCTCTACATAAAAAAAAAAAAAAAAAGAAAAGAAAAAAAAAAAGAAGAAAAAAAGATCTTCATTTGGTCAAAAGCTGTACAATAATTTAGAGAGCCAAGAAAGCCACTCCAGGAGTGGCTATGAACAGAAGGTGACAGGTATTCTTCAGGGGAGGCACTGTCCCACTGTAGATCAGACCTGGTTCTAGCAGTTCGCACTGGCCAGAACAGAGATATACCAGAAATCCTCATACACACTTAATCTGATGCCACTAAAATTGTCCTCCCACTTTGGATCATTAGGATATCATATTAAGTGGTCACAGGCACAATCCCTTACTGTGTTTAAAACGTGAAGTAAATAAAAATGCATTGTTAAGACCAGATCCTGTCAATGTAAGTTGTCCATACTTAAATAAATTGAACAAATTGTGACTTTCTGCAGCATTCTACCTATCTTCAATTCCCACCGAGTTTTAAGAGTTTTTTACCTAAGCCCCCAAGCCAAAACAGTACAAGTAAGCACCTGGAGAATGGAATAGAGAAGTGATCTGAGCTTTCAGGGTTTCTGTTCTTAGGATATATTTGCAGTATCATATTTAAGCATCACCATTTTAGGTCGAGGCAGAATTTCAGATTCTGCCTAAATCATGTTTTAGCATATATATTGTTTTTTGTTTTCTTGATATTTTTATGCTGTTCCTTTCAGCCAGGTCATCTTCTGTTTTAATCTCTGAATGTTTAGGGGTGGAAAACCAGGAGTGGAAGAGGATAATTCCTGTCCTCTGTCTTCCTCTTCTTGAAAACTCCTTCTCTGTTATGTCTTTTGGGAAATCAGATGTTGCACTGAGGGCAAAATCTGATCTTAGTCAAATCCAAGGGAGGTTTGCATTGACTTCTCTGGAAATAGTATCGAGTCCTTAACATGATTTAACCCAGAAAGAACAGCTTTCTGAATCTGATTAAGCACATTCTGTAACAATTGTTCTGACAACTTGTACCTTCCTTTCCATGAGCTGACACTGAGCTCTGGGGTAATGTGGCTCCCAGTTAGATGGAGATTAAGTGATGCAGGAGATGTTATCTCATCTTTGACCTTCAATACCACCTCCATAGTGAGGTACATTACTCTGATCTCTGGAAGGGGAAATCAGACATGTTTTGCTGACTAAAACTGCCTTTTTCTTAGCAAAATTACAAAAAAACCTCAAGGAAAAAGTGTATGTTTTTGCTTTGCACCAGAGTTGGCAAAACTGCACATTTTGCCTGTTTGGATTTGAGATTTAACACACATCTCTGCACAGCCCTCCCCCTCTTCAGTGTTCTTCTGAACAGAATATCAATGTCACCAGAGAGGAGTCATCTTTCCCTTTTTTTTATTCCTCCTTTTCTGCTGTTTCTCCTCAGTGAGTTTAAATTTCATTTACTTTGGCAAGAGGGCTTTTTTTTTTCCTTTAAAAGTTTTAATCCACCTTGTAACACCACCCAAAAAGAAGTGAAATTAAGCTGCAGTATGTACTAGGAGAGAAAACCTACTTTATTTATCACCCAGTCCTACTTCACTGTACACTGACCTAATTACAGCCCACACCACGCGGGGTAGGAGGAGCAGCAGAAGGAGCGCTTCTGCCACCTAGTGATTCCTGTCCTCCCGCAGTCCCCAGCAGCATCTCTTTGTGGGATTGGCATTTTCCTGTCCCTAGCACTCGACAGCAAATGACCTTCCCCAGCCTGCCTGCCTGTATGCCGGGTTTATCTGCATACTGCTCTCGTCTCCTCTTTTACTGCTCCAAAATAGCTTTCACGGGTGAATTCTGAACTACAGCTGGCAACACTCTGTAAGGCAGGTGGGGGTTTAAAAAATCACTTGAAATGATGCAAAGTACAGCAAAAAAACCCCAGAATGTTCAAACAGTGCAAATATATGTCTGAAAACAGAAAATATTTTGTATGCACAGATGTAGGCTGGGGTTTTCAAACGGAGCATGGAGAGCTGGGTGCCATGGTAGCTGTCACAAATTGGATGCACAAATGATTTGGGTCTTAAGCACTTGTATAAAATTTTGCTTCTCCCTCTCCTGTAATTATATTTTTGGTAATCTTAATCCTGTAAAATGACAGGTGATCATGCACCAATTAGCCTATTTATCTATGATAGCATTTTCAGCATGACTATCTTGGACTGAAAATGAAAAACATAAATATTTTCCTCTTGCTGTAGACATAAAAATATTACAGAGCAGGCCCCAATTTGACTGTTGGAAAATTAAGGTGTGTTTTTCCATTATTTGTCTTTCAAAGCATGTCAATATTTTTGTTCAGAACTGCTCTGAAGGTCATTTTTATTAATTGGGATATTGCTGTTAAATTAAATGTACATCACTGGCACCATTTGCTATGCATACATGAGAGTATGTGAGCGCTTAAGGATTCCTGTAAGGAAATTTGAACATTATTCCCCAACATGTGCCAATCAAGGGAAACATCAGCTATTATTTTAAACTCTGCTTATAATAAAACTTTCGTCCTTTTTCAATTGTTCTAGTGAAGGGGTCCAATACAACCTTTTTTTATACTTTACTTATATTTTAATGTATATTTAAGTGAATGAAAATTGAGGTTTCAGGATGCAGCATTAAACAATCAAAAAATACTCTGACAATTGCCTTCACAATTTCCAGCCATTTCCAGTCATGTTTCTTGGGGCACCCAAAATGTCCAGGGGTCTTTTAAAAACTTTGAAACATGTTCTGCAAATTTGCCTTCTCATTTTAAGGAATATTATCATTATCTTTCACAAAGATTTCATAGTGAGCCACTGATGTCAAACAGGGGATTAATAACATTCACTCTGCTCTCATGAATGCTCAGGTTCTCCAGAAAGGTGCCTGGTTTGAGTGTGACGTGGTTTCCTTCCAGACCGTATTCCCCTGCTGCCTCCCTGAGTGGTCAGGATGCTGAGGCAAGGAGGGAAAGAAGGTTCTTGCCACAGAGCCAAAGTACAGTCAAAGGGTTTGTGTGTCCCCACAGGCACAGACACACTTTTTGCCTGTCTCCTTTGCATCCATCTTCACCTTGGGATCTGCTTTGCAGAAATGCTGAGCACTCTTGTTCGTAACTAAAGCTGTGCTTCACATTTAAATAGACTCCTATGTCATACCTTAAGATGCAAATAATCACATTTTAAACATCTCAGATTAGCCACTCCGCATTCAAGTACACTTTTCACCTTTACCTCTCTGTTCCTCAGTTCTCTCTTCATAAAAAGACGCAATGCTCTCAAAAGAGGTGTCGTGACAATAAAGGAATTGTTTATGAAGCACTCATATATATCGGTGGTAAGCACTGTAGAAAAAATGAGGAACAGGTCAAAATTTTGTGCAGTAGATAACTGGCAGGAGTATGCACTGAACAGGAAGAGAAAGATGTTGAAAAATGTTGGCTAAGGGACCATTGTTCATTCTGTGTGTTGACTGAAACAGGAATACTAGAGAAATATATAATGTAAATAACACATCTGTACACTATATACTATTCACACCACAGGAAACCTACCCAAAATGATTAAAACTGTAGAAATGGTTTTCACTTCTGTCCCACATAGTTACAGACCTCACTTCGTTCTAGGACCTTAAACTTGTTTCTGGTTGTCTCCTATGTTCCTTGTCATACTGTAACCACTGCTGTGATCTTACAGGTCCAGTAGAGTCAGAATCTTCTTGCTCTTTCTATAGAAATCAATGGATAGAGATTATTTGATAATGCAGTCTAAAAATCTTCCTTTGATATATTTTAGAATGCCTTAATATGCATATTTTGGCACTGTTTATTTCCCTGGAATCTTAGTTCTTTTTAGAATATATTTTTGATGCCTGCTTTGGGTTATCTGGTATGACAGGGTTAGGCACCATCTGATCTGTCTGTGATGCCAGACATTTGATAAATATATCAGAAAATAAATAAAACATCTGCTCTCACCCATAGAAGTTAGATCAAGAATGTTTCCACTTGTTGGGTTTTGAGTGTCCTGTATTAAGGAAAAGTAGCATGGTAAAACTCGAAAGGGGTGATATTTTCTATTGTGTTATGAGGGCAGCCAAAGGGAAGGTTACTCCAAAGTTGTTTGAGAACCATCCACGGCTCTTAGTCTGTTCCTGGGAAGTGTTCATTCTTGGTTTCATTTACAGGATTGTTCAGTGAAAGTCCTGAAATGGATCTAGGTCAGAAATTACATTCTCAGCCCAAATTATTTTACTATACTTGCTATTTTAGACAGCTACCAAATACCCATCCATACAGTTCTTATTGGTTTTGATATTATTGCTTTAGTGGAAAGTATAACTTTCCAAGTACATAGAGATGATTTTAGAAAATCAGGAAAGGCTGCAAACCCAATTTGATATTCAACATTAAAAAAAGGGACAAAACAAAATGAAATTAATTTTTAAGTCATGGGATAAAGCAAATATTTGAGAGGGAAATTAAAACCTGTCTGTCACAGAAATTCAAATTTAACTGGAATTTGAGCCTCAAAGATTCAAATATTAATGCCCGATTTCTTCCCATATTACCTAAAATTTTTTTACTTCTGTTGGGGTCATTACTTTGTACAAAATATGTATTAAATATAAATATTATATATATATACTTTTTTTTTTTTTTTTTGGGAAAAGCAGTTTTCTTCCTTATCCCAAAAGTGCCATAGGAATAATCGGTAAAAATTTTCAGTGTTTTTACCTAAAATTTTTTTACTTCTGTTGGGGTCATTTACTTTGTAAAAATATGTATTAAATATAAATATTATATATATATACTTTTTTTTTTTTTTTTTGGGAAAAGCAGTTTTCCTTATCCCAAAAGTGCCATAGGTATAATCAGTAAAATATTTCAGTGCTTATAAATTAAGCATAGTAAAGTCTTCCAGAACACCCGCTGGTGACCATCAGCACATGAATATATCTTGCCAAAACACAGAAATACAATGATAGCATGCTCAGCAAAAGCAATTTGCTCTAGGTTCACTGCAGGGAACTCACTCAAGGGAATAAAAAAGTCCATAGAAAGAAAAAAAATAAAAAAAGGGCAGATAGCTGTGTTAAGTGTCTGAAAACACAATAGCTGAGAAGGGAAACTTGTAGGTGAATTCATTGGAGAGTGTGTCTTGTGTAGGAACAGGTCTGCTGATTGCTGGCCTAGATGTGCAAAGGGATGTTGCCTTCAGATAGGAAACTGTATGTAAAGCAAAAGTCCTATTCTAATTACTCCTTTAAAGAAAGAGAAATTGCATGCACTACTAACAGCTATCTCTTAGAAGTTCTCTTGTGTATCAGTGACTGAGAACAATGAATGAAAAAGTAGTCAGTAGATGCTTACTTGTTTTGCTCCTACTGTTTTCTGGGTTATCCAAACTGAAGAGATGTTGGTTTAGAAGTCTCTTGAAAAGTTTGCATCTCCTTTCTTCTGATGACGTGCACTCACAGAGCTTGGAGTCCCAAACTATCAGAGAATAAAAAGCATGTGGTCCTTTTCATAGAGTTTTAAGTTATACTAGAGTGCTAAAACTATCTACTCTGACCTCAATACCAGGGGTCAGGATCCAAGAAAGATCCAAGCTAAGCTTTCTAAGGATGTAGGGGGACCCCTAGGGGACTCAGAGTTGTTTTTGTAGCTAGAGATCAATTTCCAAAAAGTGATAGCAGACAAAGATCCTCTGCCCTGGAAGCACATTCTGCAAGCTGGAGCCAAAGAATGTGGCTGGAGCCTTGTAAAAACTAGAGGAACTTAGTGAAACCAGATGGGCTTGGCATATCAGTATAAACAGCAAAGTTGGGTTGAGTCCAGGAAGAGCACACTGGGACAATGCTCCATGGAGTAACAGTCTGAGTTGCATTTCTTCCTACAGACTGCTCTGCAGAAACCTCTTGAGAAATTGTCCCAACGCAGTGAGCAGTTAAGCAGACCAGATTTCCCTGCTTTAATTGGCAAATCTGATGGCTATCCTAGTTATGGAGAAATCACTCCTACCTTTAAAATCACTTATCCCTGAAGCTCATAAGTAAATTACTATTCATATGATGATAGCACCTCTTGTCTCCAATCAGATCAGGTCTAATATGATTGGTACTGTACAAACAGGCTAATCACTATTTGCAATGAAGCAGATTGCACATGGTATCAGATAGCTGTAGGAAAAGCAAACTCAATGAAAAGCATCCTAGATACAGTTAAAAGCCCTTAATTAGGTCATCCTTAGAATTCTACCATACAAACATCTTCTAAATAACATGATTTGAAAACCATGATGTGTGATGAAGATATTCAATATATTTCTGGAGCAAAGCATTTCCACCTGAGTTTAGTTGCTATAAATTATGTTGCCAAGTGATAATGAATATTAGCTTACTTGTGGCTGTTAGAAAGTGATTGTGTTTATATGGAAACGGAGAACACCTTTCTCACACCTTCTCTGCTGCATAGTCTTACAAAAAGGGTTGATGGTAGATGTGGCAGTGGTTCTGCTTTGTTTCAAAATTTGTTTTAGTATATCTTGGCTCTAAAATACTATGCAAAGTTCCATTATATTTTAATTTGCAGGTGGGTTAGATGAAGAATGATCCAGGAAACAGATTTTTTTTTTCTTCTGATCTTTAAGAGGAGAAATGGTTTGAGGCACAGTTCCTGCAACAGAGGAAACTTGCTTAAATCAACAATAAGGTACTATACGGAGCAATATGTCAGAACCACTAAGCCAGAGTGACGCACAGATTTAGTGTAAATCCCATGGTCACTGAATGAATCCACTTACTGCTCACAGCATCTGTGACCTGCTGCTCTTCACCTTTCTCAGTTACAGAGTGACTCTACTGTCTTCAGTTTTTCCCCTCCACACACCGTGTCCTTTAGCTGCTCCTGCAGTGGGTAGCAAGTGTATATGTAGAAAAGAAGCTGTGGAAAAGAGTATTTAGACAGAATATAGTTTCTGGTACTGAAACTATACTACTGATTCAGAAGAAAAAGAAAGAAGCTGGGGAGGTATCTGATAATTTTAAATTTGGCTGACACACAATCAAATTCAAACAGTTCTGTGGTATGTTATATTTGTATTACATGCTACACAAAGGTACTTTAAATTTTTCATAGGGTGCCAAAATATACATTCCTCTATTTTGTGTTTGGTCCTTCTTGATCATTAGAGAATATTTTTGTTATATATATGACTCTCCTAAAGTGACAAGTAAGACACCACATCCCCTTTTCCTTTATCTTGTTGGGGATTTTTGGATTTCCCCCTTTTAGAAAGATGCTATTTGATATCTCCCTATCTCTGTGAAATTCATGGACTGAAGACACAGCCTGATGCAATGATAATTAAACATCTTTGTAACATTTCCAATTTCAGACAAATGTGGAAATGAGAAGGCTTCTCCTCTTTTCCTCTACCAGCTTACAATATTTTTATGGGTAATTTGGCTTATATTTTGATCTGAAAGGTCTTTCTGGAAATTGCATAAAATTCTGTGATCTAAAGACTACAGAATACATACTTTTAAAATGTTTTCGGATCTGTCTAAATAGTGCTGAATGTTGCATCTATTTTAATGTTTTATCATTTTTGAATGACAATGACAGATAATGATTTATTTTAAAGAACGCATGCAATTAAGCTAAAGTCTACATTGGCAACATACAGCTGGGACAACTGAAACAAACATCTCACTTAGGCACTAGCTTTCTGGCATTCAAATTACACCACAATTACTCTTTATAAAACTGTTCTGCTTTTTTCCTTTTTTTTTCTTTTGCAGATGTAGGATGAAAAATATAAAAAGATCTTCACTACAGACCTATTCTAATACTTTTCACACACTTCCAATTTTGAAAGCTTCTTCACAGCATCAAAAAAAAATGCTGAGACTACAGTGAAGAACTGGAATGATATGTGCTTGTTTCCAGTGCTTCGGTGGGATTATTTTACCTCTTTTAGATATTTCTGTTCCAGAGTGTTTGAGGTTTCCAAAGCATCCTCGTAAGTGCATGATTTCTGAGTTGGTGTTTTACTGACCTGTGTCATGCACTAGGGGTAGTGGGCTCTCTAAACCACTCTTTGTCCAAGCATGATAAACTTAGTTAATCTTTCCAGCATTCCTGTGAGTCACAATTTTGTTGTGTCTCCATACAACACACATTTTTTTATTCTTCATTCTGCAGGCTGAAAAAAAATAGCATTGTAATTCACCTTAGTCTAAATGATTCCAAGTTTATGTGTATCCTCATGAAGGGCGGGTTTCTCAATTTGTTGGTGTGGTCAAATAATTCCTACTGAGAACAATCTTCCAGCTGTTCTGTAGACAAGATTGCCATGATCTTGCAGCAGCCTGAGAGGACAGCAAAAGCAGGACCAAGACCACTTGGTCAGCATAAATTTTATTGAGTGAATCATTAATAAAGTTACTCAAAAGACATTATTAAAAATAACTTACTATCATAGAAGTCTGTTTCAGGAAAATATACTATATTAAAAATTTATGGTTTATTTTTGTATCGCAGAATTGCAATGTTGAAAAATTATGGGGGTTTGAGTGTAATTTTTTATTGTTTTCTACATTTGTATTTTATACTAACATTTTCACCTTGAACTATGTCATACATCATTGCTTCAAAACTTAACACTGAAGTGTTCTTGCTTAAGACTTTTTTGAGTCATGAGCCAAAGCTGCTATTTAGGACTGTTGCAGACATTACCTTTTCTTGTACTGAAATGTTTTATTAGAAAGTAAACAAAATAAAATAGTTATTTAAGAATGCTTTCTACTTCGAAGCAAACGCTCTTTTGTTTATCTAGAATGAAGAAAAAAAAACCAAAAAACAGTCAGTCTTAAGCCTGTTCTTCATATTAACAGTATCTCAGGTTTTCATTTAGTTTCAAGTCTTTCCCTTGCTAAGACTACGGAGAGTCTGGGGAACAAACACACCTACAGTCTTTCCCTTGTTTAGATATTCCATCATTTTGATTGCCATTTTCCAATGAGATGAGAAAACAGCTATTCCCAGGAAGTCAGATATTTTTACAGATACGGAACAAGGAGGAGAAGGTCTCAGACCAAGGCACTCCCTTTTCTTGGTAGAGGTAGCATTCTACCACATCCTAGAGTCAAGCAGACAAATAAGTCTTTTGTCTAACTGGAAAACAAAAAATCCCTATGGGTTCAAGTCCCAAACAGAATAAATAAAAACATAGTACAAGATCAGTACAATAACTCAGCCAGCCAGGAGAATGGAAGTAGCAAAAATATATTAAGGGAACTCACATCAAGGCAGAAAAAAGTGTAATAAAAGGAGCATTCAGCTGCACATAGCTAAATTAGCATGGAATCATTAAGACATAATAGTAAAAGTAAATTTTAAGACACCTGAAATGGAACGACATTATATTCTCACAGGTAAATTTACAAGGTAAGAAAGGAATCAGTCAAGTGCAGATCTCAGTTCAAAATTTTATTATACTGTGTCCATGATTATAATGTATTTACATCTAACATTCTTAACAAAGCAGCAAAAGTAAAAATATGCTCTGCAATAGTTTTTGCTATGAGAGAACAAAATGAAAAAGTGAAAAAAACTTTTAAGAAGAAATTAAAAGATACAGTCAAACGAGTGAAATCGATAGAGGCAGCATGGAGAGGGTTAAAGCATGTAAGTATCGGTGTCTCAGATAAAATATATGCAGTCTTAACAATAAGACAAGGCAAGCTAAAAAAGTGTTCAGCTTTAGAAGAAGGGTGAAATTAGTCTATTCTCTTGAGAATATATTCTTCAGAAAACTGAAGGTGTGGCCATGTAGGAAAATGAAAAATAAGATCCAGTGATAGCAGAACAAGAAGGCTGATTTCAATGTCATTGAAACACCTCAGGAGCAGCAAGCCTGAGAGAGAGTTAGTAATGTCAAAGTACAGAAGCACTTAGAAAGCATAGAGCTGCAGTGGAAAACTTGAAAATCAGTCTTGTGTTCTCCCCTTTTGGGAACTGGTGTGGGTTTTTTCTGAGAGATAATGTAGACGAGGCAGAAAAGGTCTTTTGCAATGAAGTAGCACTGTCTAAATCAACTTTAAAAATGAACAGCAAATGAGCAACAAAATGAACACCATGGGGCCAGGTAACATTATGTAAGACTTCTTAGGAAACTAATATGAAATTTTACTTCAGTAAAGCCTTTGATACTGGTTTCCATTGTATTCTCCTGGAAAAGCTTGCAGCCCATGGCTTGGACAGGTGCAGTCTTCTCTGAGGTAAAAACTGGCTGGATGACCAGGCTCAAAGAGTGGGACTGAATGGTGTTGGTTGACAGCTGGTAATTAGTAGGGTTGTCCAAGATTCAGTATTGGGACCAGTCCAGATCATCTTTGTTGATGATCTGGATGAGGGGATTGAGTATATCCTCAGTAAGTTCACGGGTGACACTTATTTGGGCAGGGCTGTTGATCTGCTGAAGGGCAGAAAGGCTCTCCACAGGGATCTGGCCAGGCTGGACTGATGGGCTGAGGCCAACAGTATGAGGTTCAACAAGTCCAAGTGCCGGGTCCTGCCCTTGGGTCACAACAGCCCCAGGCAGTGCTACAGGCTTCGGGAAGAGTGCCTGGAAAGCTGTCCAGCAGAAGAGGACCTGGGGGTGCTGGTCAACAGCCAGCTGAACAAGGCCAATGGCATCCTGGCCAGTATCAGCAGCAATAGTGTGGCCAGCAGGACCAGGGCAGTGATTGTTTATCATGAGTTCTCAATATTGATATTTATTGATTAATTCTTCTGGCCTCACATGTCCTTGACCCTAGCCTATTTGCATGAACATTTAGAGGTGCCTGTCTTTCACCATCAACATTAGGTGCTTATGTGGTATGGGAGACGAGGCTTTAAGAAATAAAGATTTGATAGAACTGAAAAAATTTCCAGTGAGAATGGCACCATTTGTACTGACTGGGTCTGAGACTGTGGAATGACTTCAGATCTGAGACATACACTCTTCCTGACCATGTCAGTTTTTGACCATGACTTTTGTTACATGCAAAGAAAATAAATTACAAGTGACATACAATAAGGAGGTCACAGCACTGGTCTCTTTCCACCCTTAATAAAGTATGTTAATTATTGTGTAGAGTATTTGTAAGCTTAATGCATTTCTAACACATATTACATATTAAAATAATATTTTAATTATAATTCACTTATTCACACTTAATAACAAAATCTAAAGAATTAAACTACATCTATATGTTAAATTTAATAACTGTATTTTTATTTGTGAGACAATTAATAAATCTCAAGACAGTTGCAAATTTGAACATGAGCATAAGGAAATGGAAACAAAATGCTTCTCTATCAGCATGTAATATTCACAGCAGAGGCAGTTTCATAGAAATTTATTTTCATAGAATATTTTTTTTTGCTTCTTGAACAAAACAGTATTTCAATATTTTTAGGTTGATAAATATAATTATTCATTGAACATTTATTCATTCTTTTGCTATTGAGAGAAATAGCATTTTGAATTGAAAGACACCTCCCACTGGGTTTGAACTTCGTATCTCTAAATCATATGGTGTTATCAGTACCATTTTCTCATTTGATCTAAACCATTACAATGAGACTCAATATTTTTCAAGCATCTATAATAGCTTAAGGGAAACAGAACAATTTAAAACATAATTTGAAATAAGCAGTTTTAAATAATGACTCTTATTTGTCACAAAGAGATGATAATTGGAAGACAATTTAAGCTGCAGCAGATAAATCTCTGTTTTTCCTTCCTGTGGAACAAGAGGGAAGGGAAATCTTGAATTATGGTGGTGGTTTAAGAGGGGGATAAAGATCTTCTCTAACAGCTTCACAGAAAGATATAATTTTAAATTCCCTTGGTCTGATTTTGAGTACCTTAGAGTGTCCATGTACCATAGGGTCTCTCTCTCCCTGCTCCTCTGAAACATCTGGTCAGTGACAGCTTTCCAGAATAAATGGGTAACAACTCTGATCTGAGGCTGCAATTTCTCTCTTCTAATCCCCAGCAGCCTACTTGATTGATCCTACAGCTATGCTGCATAAAGATTAATATTCTATTTGTTAAGTATCAAACAGCAGTAGCTGATATCCAGCAGGCATCACTGATGATTTCAGGAGCATCCTCAATCTCTAGTTGTCAAGTTGTGCATGCAACTCTTCTACAGAAGAGAGAGAGAAAAAACTGCAGGAGAAGAGAAGGGAAGAAATACAGCCCAAGACAACTGAGGCCTTGTGTAAAGGGCAGTCTTGTGGGATAGGCAGCCATTCAAAATGTCTTCTCATTTCCAAACCACGTTTGCAAAATCTGTTGCTGGGAAATCTGACTCACACAATTGCCCCATTCCTAATCCCTCCAAGCACTTTTTAACCTAGTTCTCCTTATTTGTTGCTCTGTGCCCACTAGACTCCCTCAGCCTAAATAAAGATTTAAAATCTGTTGCTTTCTAATTAGGGCTGTCTGAGCAGACCTACTTGAAGAAAGTTATACAGCCTCAGTACTGTACGTTGTACTGTGTCATTCTTAGGAGTGAAGTAATACAGTGTTAATGATAACAGGTTATTTTGTGCTATAGCTGCATAAGCAGAACTAGCAAATACCAAAAATGCAAGCTAACAGCAGGGTCTTTATATCTGAGGATTCTACATAGTTTTGATCAGTAGATTTCTTATAAGTGGTAAACAGCTTGTCATGTCTTATTGACTGAGCAGCCTATTATATTCTGGACTTAGTTCTGATTTCCTTGCAGATGAAAGTGAGTTGATCTGAATTGTGCTTTTGTTGGTATAGGATAGAGTTTCAATGCAATAAACACTTTTACAGCACTCAGAGATAAACTCCTCCTGGCACTAGATGCATTAATACCTATTAATTTTAATGATTCCCTACAGTAGTGTATATTAAAGAAATTAAAATATTAGGGTGTAACCTAAGACAAAGTTTCAGTTGGGAAGCAGACTGCTCAAAAATGTACTTAGCCTCATTTATTTCAATATCTGAAAAACTACGTTTCATCTTACAAGGAAAAGGAATAAGTGTTTCTAATCCTGTGAATTTGGGAAAGTTTGAATGTCTCTTTTCCATTCAAGTTGAGCATTCCGAATATAATTGTAAGGCAACTGCTTAGCATTATTTTATTAGCTGCCCCTGGATTTCCTTGTGCCACCAGTGGTCTCACCCTCTGTTCAAAGCCCTGAGATTACTATTGCTTTTGGAAGCCTGACTTTATTCTTTCTCAGCCACATCTATTTCTTCCTTGATTAGCCATGAAATATCTGGTCATTTGGTAATGCTTGGATGAAACTGAAGAATGACTGTGAGCTAGCTGTTTAAAATATCCAATTCATATTTCATAGAGATAAAAGGATGCCTAAGCTATGGCTATGCTTTGGCAGTATTGTTCATACTCCCACAGAAAACATTTTGATGTTGTTAAGTGACTGCAATCTTTTCTTTCAAGGGCAAGTACTTGATCTTTCCAACACAGATTCTTAGAATCATAGAAACATAGCTGCTAGCAACTGTATTTTCACAGTGAATACTTCACCTTGACATTTGCATCACACTGGTGTCTTTTTCAGAACTTGCCACCCCACTCAGCTTCTTGCAGCAAAAATCTGTATGCACTTATTTTTGCCCTGCTTATTACAGATATTTCTGTTACCCTATTGTCTCAAACCCTGATCTGTTCCTATGGCTCTGATTTGTGGGTTGCATGATTTGAACTGTCGAATAATGATCTTTTCAGCATATTATATGTTGCACTATTACTTCAAGATCAGAGCAGTATTAGAATGGAAGAGGTAAAATGTGATGCTGATGTTTACAAAGGGATTCCAGAGTTACGTGGGAAATGTGAGCTATTATTTAATTTTGTTAAAAGTGGTAAAACTGACATTGCAAACCATTCATAGTTAAACATAATGTACCAATGAAGAGTCAAAGTGTTTTCTGAATACATAAGTCATCCCTCAAAAAAATGGGATTTTTTTGTCTCAAAAAAACACCCAACATATAAGATTTCTATAGAGGCATCAATGGACCTGTGGGTTATAGTGATCCTGTTGCTTTAGTATGCACAGCTTTCAAAATATTTTTAAAGTCTTCCACATTATTTGTTGAATTTACTAGGGGTAAAAACACACAGAATATAGAAATTCAAAAATCACTCTAAATTTCACAGTTAAGGGAGGTCTGTAAAATATCCATGTGAGAACTTGCACTATTCCATCATTTTTTTAAACAAGTTCATAAAGAAACATGAATAAGTGGAATGACAAAGTTTGAAGCCAATATATAGTTAATTTCACTTGCTAAAACTAAAGCAGGCATTGAAAATTCAGACAGACTTCATTAATGACTGAGTAATAAAATGAAACATGAGATTCAGGTCTTAAAAAAAAAATTCCTTCATACTGTCCACTGTGGTTGTCTACATCTAAGCTAAAGCCACCTGAGGAAGAGAACTGTGATGTCATCATGGGTCTTTTTCACTGGGTCCAATGTCAGAAGCAATCGGAAAAACAGGTAAAACATCAACAATTAATAAGTGGTCCAAAGTCCAATGCAAAATAATATTGAGGAAATAATGTTCACCTACTGAAATTATCCAGCAGAAGTTTTAAACCCCAAGTTTTCATTGAAAGCATAGCTTTCAGTCTGGAATTGATTGATAGATGGTACTGTGGAGGTAAAAACTGTAAAGTGTTACAGAATACTACGAAATAATATTTTGGAACATGATTAGTGGACCAATCAAAGTCTATCAAACATAATGATGTATCTTATCCTGAAAATGTGCATTGCTGGAAGGAAAAAGACTATGCAAATCTCTTACATCTTCTGCCTAGAATTTTTTACTGACTACTGACAGAGATATACAGCATATGGCCCTGAGTGGCCATTTTTATTCCAACTTTTATATAGGGCCACAGATTTTCCCTGAAGCTATCCCTCAAATGGATCCACAAAGAAAATGCTGTTTCAGCACCCAGCATCCCACTGCACAAGCAGACTGTTGAAATGGAAGAACTTGGTGCTCTGAAGCGCACACTACATTTCTGCCTGCTGGTGGTTTAAGTGGACAGAAATATCCTTGAAGATGTTGTGAAATCCTTTATGCTCTGTAGCTGCTGCATCTGAGTGTCTTTAGCTGAAACTAGCTCAGTATGAAGTAGAGAGAAAGCACAGCATTCTCCAGGGTGTGCATTAGTGAGGGGTTTGATCTTAGCAGACACACACATAAGCACACACATAAGCACACACACACACGTGCTTTTCACACACAAACTTTTCTTGATCTGAAACCACCCAGTTCTGCCAGTCCCTGGACACACTTCAAGTGCTAGGCTTTCAAGATGGAAGGCTGATGGAGCAGTCAAGTCATTGACATGTAAACTACAGTAGACTGAAAAGTACTGATGATTTAATCCTGAATTTCATTATGTTTGATACAGTTCAGGGAGCAAAACCTTTGTTTTCTGAGTCTGTTTAGTTAATAGAAAATAGGGCTACTCTAAAGAATTAAGCTGTTCAATTCAAAATGCAGTCCTCTAGTGCAGATAAGAGTTAGGTTAAAGTTCATCTCCTGTTACCTAGCAGTTATTAATTGTGTGGGGTTTCTGCTGCATATGCATTCCTTCTAGGTAGTATTCTGCAGGATACATCTATCCCTATTCTAAGTCTTCCCTTCTTTGAAGTACCCTTCTTTGATATGATGATGGAAACACATGTGCATTTGCTCAGACCAGTTTCCCTCTGCAGAGCAGACATGTGGTTTCCTTTTACCCTTCTGTGGCAGTATGTTTGTAGATTTGACTTTTAATATTTTCCCTTCCAACATGGATAGCTATGTAACTATCTTAAGAACAATTCCTCTAAATTAATTCATTTTGTCTGACTGAAAATTGCTTTTTAACACTTTCCTGAATGAGCCATCAATTAATATGCAGATCAGAATTGATCATGATTTCCTTGGAGTACAGCTCTTTTACTTGATTAGTCATTAATTCACACTGGTGACCTCCCTGAGCTCTTGGGGATAAGATTTTAATTTTACCTTATTAGAGAATAAATGCTACACAAATAATAGATTCAGATATGTGAAGTATAGCAAGATTAACAGAGTACAGGATGATCATCTGTGCTACATGGCATGCATTTGAAACAATCTCTTGTTTGCAAATTAACTCTGTTTATTAACCTTTTCTTTTAGAAATGCAACACCTGGTAGAGGAAATACCCCTTAACTTTTCACATTCTACTATTACTACTTCAGATAGTAACATGAATCAGTAAAATAATTGAAATATAAGACTGGAGAGAGTTTGTTAGATTGTTGTGGTTTTTTTCTGGATGATGAAGATGATACTGTCTTTAAACCCAGGTCCCTTTACTTTTTAGCTTACTTAGGGTATCTGCTGTTCTTCCCTCTGCATTATATTTTTTCACCAGCTCTCTCCTGGGTCAGAATCCCTGGTCTAACATTTTATTTTCCCTGGATTTAGGTGAGTGGTGTCACTGAGCAAGAGCTATGACTTCCATGCTGCTCATTCAGTCTACGCTGGATCCTCAGTTACTGAACATTTCAGTTTGGATTTCTCATCTTGCACTCTGCTCTAAATACTCAAGCTGGTGCATCACTCACATATTTCACTGTGTGCCAGAATTTTCTTTTCATCTAAAGGATCTGCTACATCCCCAGATTTTCACCCAGCTGAACTGGCAAGAGTTTCACGTGGCACATCTGATAGCAATTAACCAGGGTAGCAGCTTCTGAAATGACTCTGCAATAACTGAGGCTTTGAGAAAGCAGCAGGGTTTCACATGAACTGTAAGCAACATGTGTGTGAGTTTCAACAGATTAGATATGAATCACATATTTTCATGGTAGCCCCTTATCATTAAATGTCTGCCTCAAACTCCTCCTCTGGTGTTTTTTCACCCATCAGACAGGCACTTGGCAAGATCACTAATTCCATTCACTTGCTCACAGTAGCTGTTACCACTGGAGGAAAACTATTCCACTACATTTTTAATCCTTCTATACCTGAACTGACCCCACCTTTCCCTTGTGCAACTGTCCTGAACATCTTTTATGCTTACAAAACCCACAGGGGAAATGAGCAGAAAAAGGACCACAATGATCATGATCAACTCATGATCACTAACTAAAAGTGAGAGTCTGAGTATTAAGAGACCCTATGGTACATGGACACTCTAAGGTACTCAAAATCAGACCAAGGGAATTTAAAATTATATCTTTCTGTGAAGCTGTTAGAGAAGATCTTTATCCCCCTCTTAAACCACCACCATAATTCATTCTGTTCTGTTTCCCTTAAGCTATTATAGATGCTTGAAAAATATTGAGTCTCATTGTAATGGTTTAGATCAAATGAGAAAAGGAGTGATCAGGAATATTTTAATTGCATATACCACTTCCTGAAAATATTTCTTGTTACAAAATGTACTTTCTGTTGGAGAAGTTGCTTAACTACAGAGTGGGATTTCTGGACTGATCCTGAGAAATACCCACAGCCCCATGGAGAGCAAATCTCTGTGAGACATATTCAAGTTCCAAGCTGTTCTACAGCTGGGACTCAAACCATGTATTTTCTATTTTGGAGGACTCCCTTTTTGCCAAGGCTGCTCAATACAAAACTGTAAGTGTGGTAGGTGCAATAACCTGTCCTCTTACCTGGTTTCCTTTATTCTTTTATTCCCAAAAAGTCCATGAAGCTTTCTTTGTTTTCTGACACAGAACCAATCTTTTGAGCTTCAGTCTCTTTAACAGAACTGCACATGAAATTGTGCAGCAAGACTTGCATCCTGCTAGGACAACCCCCTACATATTCTGGATGATGTAGGATATTAACTACATCCTGAAACCCATGGAATTTTCCAGATTGAGTGTTGGATTATAACTGAAGTAAAGTGTTTGTCCAAGAAGTATTTGTCTCATGTTATTAGTGGCATTCTGTTTCTGGTTGTCACATGCACCCTCCTCATGTTTCTCAAAAAGCTTCTTTGCATCTGCAATCCATCTTTGATATATGTGGAGTTTATCTTGGTGGGGTGAAACAGCATGATAAGTGAAGGTTTGGCCTTGTGGATACCCATTTACATGTTTGAAATAAGTTGTTATCAGTCCTCATTGAGTGATTCACTCAATTAATATTATATTACAATATTAGTGGTGAACTCCTGCTGATCTAGGCAGGAGCAAGCAAATGCCTGTCTCGCCTGTCTCTGACTGGACCTCAGAGCAGTTGTTTTTGGAAAAAAAGCCAGTGCAAAGCAATTCATTCCCTGATGCACAGTGCCAGCAAGCAGCACTCATCCGTTCAAGGCCTTCCTCACTGAAGGTCGGCTACACACCCCATGTTTACATCACTAATGAACCCATTCACCACGACTGCCTGCTCCCCTTTATGAGGCATTTGTAATATGCCTATTCCAACTCCAGCACGTGGCATGCCAGGACATAGCTGCTAGTGTCCAGATCTAGCCAAAACCAGTGCTAGATGTGAAGAGTGTAAACTGAGCAGGTTCAAGCTCACCCTTAGTATCTCAAAAAGGAATGTCCTGAAAACAGTTATCAACCTATTCTTCCACCTATTGCCCTTAGGTTAAGCATGTTCTGATATGCTATATCCAGCATCTTCCCTTGGAGTTAAAAAACAGTTTTAAATAAAGTTGTAAGACTAATCTTATCTTCCTCCTATAATAGCATGAAATTCTAACAATATAATTATTTTCCAAAGTTTATTTTCCCTCCTGTGTGCTGTGACATGCCAAGGTAAATTTCCATTCCTTCCAAATGAACTAAATATGCAACAGGTAAATAACGGAACAATTTCTGATTTATGGAATCATTATATTTTACTCAAGAAAAATATTCAAGTCTATAGGGTAATAAATCAATTGTTCTGCTACTTCATACTATTAGCACCCAAACAATATTTCCCATTCAGTAAAATTGTCTGTTATTAAGCATTTTTGAAGAACAGAACAGAAGAATAGAGAGGTCAGATACTGAGAAGCATTTCGCTTAGATTTTTTTTTTTTTTTAATCAGAGCTTTGTACCAAGACTCTGGAGGTTTCTGTGGTTGATAAGCCAGAGAGCAGTATCATACAGACTGATTTCCTGACGGAACTTCGGGATTATATGTCAAAACTGACATTCACCTTTGAAAATATTAATTTTAAGGGAAGTGATTAGCTCATTGAGACATAGTTTTATTTTTAAACACCCAGCCATTTCTGGTTAGGACTTTCATCTAATTATGTGTCTGGCACAAGCATTAATTGTGAATTTTGTAATTGTAAAATTATTTCTGTATTAGGATTTCAATGGGAATAGAAGTATTATACTTACTTTGAAGTATAGACTATCTGTTTGTGATAGCCTCAAGGATCAATTCTCACCTAAGACTTCCCTTCAGGAATGTTGCTTATCTGTCCGTATGTTGAAGGCTTCAGCAATCCAACCCAGTGAATCTGGACTCCCTCTATGATTGCTAAAAAAAAGCTCAATAATTAGAGACATCGTGGAAGAATAAGTGTAGAAAATAGCCTCACTCCTCATGTTGAATTAATGGTTTGAGGTTTTTTTCCTTATCCTTATATATGGCCCCAATCTTCCACTTATTTTTTACACTATTTCATACTTAACAACAACAAAGGTGACTTCTGCTACTTTCTACTGCTAATACTTCAGTTAACACAGATTGGTAGAGTGGAGAATGAAGCAGAAGGGAAGAGAAAATAATTCTCAAACTCAGGAGTTAGCATGGAAGGGCTGAGCTGTGTGTTTGGTGTTTTGGTGTGATGTGTCCCATTTCTCAGCTTCAACTTCAGTTCTGCACATTGCCCAGAAAAACGAGCTTCATAAATTCATGCCAAGGACAGAAAGAAATCTGAACAGTGTGCTAATCTGCCCGGCCTATGGCAGGGGAAGTTGAAAATAATTGCTAAAAACACAGCAACTGATATATGCCATAACTTGATCTAGAGATTATTGTATTCAGCTGCAGCAGTGATATCAGACCAGTTGTCAGAATCCTCTTGCACTGCCACTAAAAGCCTTCAAACAGTTAAAGATGTCATTTCTCTTGGTTGTCCTTCTATATACTTAGTACAATGTTTGGTATAACTCTAAAGCATTATCAATTTTTACTGAGTAAATTACAAGGTACTAATCTACAATTAGTAAATGATGCTAAATATAAATTTAGAGGCTGATGCTGCCATTTCCAGTCTCTCAATAAAATTCAACCTCATTTGTTGAAGAACAGGAACTTCTCAGGTCAGTGTAATTGAAAATGGAGCATTTGTTAAGGTAAAGCCATAGCCACTTCCTGCCAACATCCCCTGCCCCAGACTTCTGGATCCACATAACTGAAAGCTTTATTTTTTCCTTTTTACTCTGTCCCTTCCCCCTCCCTTTTCCCCCCCCCTCCCCCGTTCCCTCCTCCTTCCTTGCTCTCTGCTTCAATCCCTCAATTTGTCAAAAATTTCCTCCAAGTATATAATTTCTTTGGTCCAATACCTTCACTTTAACACAGCCGTGAAAGTTAGCCAATATCAGAACCATTCTGACAGATGCTGACAGGTTGTAGTTTAATGATAAACTATCACAACATGAGAAAACCTCCCACAAAGAGTTTGTGCCATGTAGCTGCACACAGTACAGCTCTAGCTTCATCTAGAACTGAAATGTTTTCCTCTCACCACTGAGCTTTCAATGAGAATTATTCTTGGCACAGCTTAAAGATGCTGGATGCAATGAAATCTGGCACAAGACCACTGGCGTTAGCAGAATTATATCAGAGATAGGTTTTGCCTCTTCAGCATTGAACAATCTGGTAAAATTTCTGGATAACAGGTACCTCAGAAAGAAACTGAAGTTATTTTACTGTACCAATTAAAAAAAAATTAAAAATGTTAAAGCTTAAGTAAACAAATTTTAATATTAAGGCTTATTCTTCCTCAAAGTGATTCGGTTGGCTCCATTCCCCTTAAAGAAGACATGTCAATTTATGCCAATAAAGTTTCATTCTGGCTGGTGATGACAAGAATGTACTATGCAAGAGCCTGAATTATGGGCAAGGACTGCACTGTGCAAAATAGAGAAGGAAAAAAATTACCTTTGTGGAAGGTCTTTACAGTCTAAACATTAGAAAATAGACAAAAGAATGATGATGACAGGCAATCACAGAAAAAACTTTAGGAAACGACAGCATAATAAATTAAAGAAAATGTGAATAAATTTCGGCATGTCACAAAGTTTATTTTTTGTTTTAAAATGATGCTAATACTCTGCTTTTTTTGAAAAATGAGGACAGAAATCCAGCCCCACCAATATTCTATGAGGTTTACCACTGGTTTCTGTGGGACCACGGTGATTCCTTTTCTCTTCTTATTTAAAAGAAGACTAATTTAAATAATAGCCTTATAAAAATGTATGTTTTCTTTTCTCTCCCTCTGGCTTTCCTATCCCTCTTCTTTGTTCAAAATAAGATGTTCATTATTTGTCCAGTAAATGAATAATCTGCTAATTAACTGCACTTGTTATGTGATGAATATTCAATTACCATAATGGGAAGAGGAAGAAGATGTATCATACCTACGCAAATTAATTTGTTGTTGGGCAATGAATTTGCATCCACCTGGCTGCAATTGCTCACTCCAAAATGCTATCCAGGTTTGCTGTATTTGAGAATTAAAGGAGCACACGGCCCATTTGCAGCCATATACAAAAGGTGAATACCATTTCTCTGTCTCTTTTAACAGTAATATTGAAACAAATTGAATTCGGAGATAACTTGTGTTCTGTCTAGTGATAAGAAAAAGGAATTATCAAGTGAATTAAATTTATTTCCTGTCTTTGAAAAATGGTAGGCCTCTAAGATCATGTTAACCAAGAAGTGAGAGCATTCCCAATGGAAAAACAAGCCAAACTCTTCCTACACTAAACACTACAAAATATACTTAAGTATGTAAGTCCAAATCTCATTGTTTCATTCTTCTTGGTGGTGTCTAAAACAATACCAAAAGTATCTAGTGTGAAATGCTACAAAGCAGCATAATGGTCCTTATTCTAATCATCAAGGTTTATCCAATTAGCACAGTAAAGGACAAAAGGGAACCAAGTCCAGTTCATAGAACAGAATGGTCCCATTTCTGTCCAAGGGAGAGACTGTCTGCTGACACTCCTGCCCATCCTGTTCCCTCAAATTTAGAGTGGAGTTATTATTAGTCCATATGACAAAGTCCTCCATCTAAGCTATCTGTGACCTAGCTTTCCTACCACAGCCTCCACACTAGTGTTATACCAAATATCCATAGAACAGCTGCCTTACAAGGATGACTGCTTCTTCTCTATTTACTGCCAATTAAGGATCATTGTGGTATGGTATGGGACACAACAGTAAGACTGGAAATGATCCAAATTTAATCCATAACACTTCTCTAACCTAAAGAGAGAAAAAAAAAAGAGGAAAAAAACCTATAGCAAAAAATTATACAATGTTAGAGTAAAGAATAGAATTACTGATGGGGAGGAATTATCTCATTTGTCCCTTAGGAGGGAGAGAAGTCTAAACAAAGCCAAACCTGCTGACACAGATTAATTTGCATAAAAATACTATTCATAAATCCTAGAGAATCTCTCCACAGGCTTAGATTTTCTCAGTAGTAGCCAGCAAGTGTTAAAGGAGAAAAAGGAGAGAGGAAAGAGATTGAAGTTTACGACCAAAGTTTATTTCTTGACAGTTGTAGTTCAGCACAGTAGTTTTCAGTACTTAAAATGTGAAATGGTGCTTCAGGTTTATGCTATAAGGTATGATGCAGAGGGAGTTTTCAGACACTAGAGAAGATGCCTGGATGCTTACAAACATCCCTCTACACACCTTCTTTACCAGAGTCAGTGTAGGATGTCACAGGGCAGTACCTCAAAACAGATCAGAAAATAGTTGTAGCAAGGTAGATCCCAAGGCATTTTTGATATAAAGAAAGATTAAAGGAAGTGTCAGTAGCTGATTAACTTTTTTAACTTTACTTTTTTAATGCAAAATATTTGGGTCTATTTCTTATACACTGTTCATATTTTTACAAGTTTTCACTTCTAGCTTTTTTAATTTCTGATTTCCATTAAATAAAAAGATAGAAATCTAATGAAAAAATACTGATGTTTTAAATAGTAGAAAGTTTTTTTAGAATGCTTTCAATTTCCAAAAAAACAGTTTTCTCAGGGAGGATAAAGGGCTTTTGTCTTCCTTTTTGTCTTTATGAAAAATTTTCTATTCAGAAAAATTTCTGCCAGCTATAATGGCAATAAATGTCATTGACTGAGAAGTATAAAAGTCCCCTAGATAGTTCTAACTCTGTCCCTCACAGAGGTTAAGTTCTTTGTCAAGAAGTCATTGAGTTTACATGCTATTAAAGCACCATGCTTCCCAGACTATATTTAGCTGTTTGAGTGTAGGTTATGTATGTCAGGATGAGAGTGATAAAGCAGTAGTAGACTGCAACAGAAGGTGATTTTCTTTACTGCACAATTACGGTTTATGTTACCATAAAGCTTTTGCCAGGGATGAAAAGTTGGGGAGGATTAAAGGAAATGCTATAAAACATATCAAAGTGGATTGCATAAACAATTACCATGCTCTGGGAAATGGCTGATTAATTGACTGAAGTGAGACATCTGCAGGATGTTGGCACTATGGATATATCAAAGGATCTCAACTGCCTTGTTTGCTTTAATAAAAGTGGCTTAATTTGTTCCAACAGTACAAAACCTCCTGTTTTTCCTGGTTTGGCATCTTCATTGTTACAGCCACACCTACTTGCACATTCCTCAGTGCAGAGACAAGAGTACAGGATTTTGTTAGACCTCAAAAACTAAGAGAGGGGCAAGATTTGACAAACAAAATGTGAGCGTGTGTATGTTTGGAAAAAACTTTACCTGCTTCTTTGACCTCTGGCTTCTCTTTGACCGATATTAGGAAAATAAAGCTCTTATTGTCCTTTCATCTGTCTTCCAAAATAATTCTTCCCTTGTGACAATAGTGCTTTGCAATCTTCAGTGACCATTTTCAGCTAGACACTGCTATCACATTCCCTGATAAGAAACTTACTCACAGACAAAATGAGGCCCATAATGAAAAGTAAAACAGTGATCTCCTGTGTAAGTGCCTAGCTCTTACTGAAAATTGTACACAGTTTAGATGCTCCGACCAGAAAATTATTCAAGAGAGAGTTTTTCTTATACTGCCTTTTGACACTATCTTGGAGGCAATGGTTTATTCTTTCTTCTTAAATCCTAGCTATCATGCGTCCACATAAGTGTATATATGTGTGTCTATATGAATATATTTGTGCCCGATGCCAGGCACCCACAAGAGTCACTTTCTCACCCTCCCCTGGAGTCCTCCAAGGACAGGCTGCTCCAGCCTGGAAGCGGGGCCCTCTCTCCCCACCGGGTCTCCCACTGGATCACAGCCTCCTCCAGGCATCCACCTGCTCTGGCACGGGCACCTCCCCCAGGGGCTGCAGGTGGATCTCTGCATCCCCCGTGGATCCCCATGGGCTGCAGGGGCACAGCAGTTTCGCCATGGTCTGCACCACAGCCTGCAGAGGAACCTCAGCTCTGCCACCTGGAGCATCTCCTCCCCCTCCTTCTCCACTGACCTTGATGTCACCATGTTGCTTTCCCTGACATGTTCTCACCTCCTCCTCTTCTCTGATTAGAATCCAGAATCTTGTGACTTTGTTTTGATTTTCTTCTTAAATATGTCATCACAGAGGCATTACCAACCTCTCTCATTGGCCCAGTTTTGGCCAGCAGCATGTCCATGGTGGAAACTTCCAGGAGGTTCTCCCAGGAGCCGCCTCTGTGGCCCCCCACTACCAAAAACCAGGCCAAGCAAAACCAGTACAATAATCTAGGGATCTCTGACCATTTCACACTGATTAAGCACATAAGTTATGCAAAATCCAAGGAAGATAAACCACCACTGTCATGAAAGTGAAAAAGCTTGGTCTTAATCACAGTCCCTACATGAGTATTTTTAGGAGAGATGCTCAATCTGTTCTACATTTTCCTTCTGTGTGTAAACATGGGAGAAAGAGAGTTGCACATGGATTTTCTACTATGTTACCATCACTAGTAGGAGTAAAAGACTTGCTATGAGAGTTTAAAGTGCAGTAAATATTTCTTTTACTACCCTGTTAAGAAAGGACAATGAAGATAGAAGTGTTGGGAATTCTTCCTGGCTAGAAAAACATCTATTTTTGCTCGGTTTTTACAGGGCTAGTTAACAAGTCATTTTGAATAAAAAAAAAAAGAAAAAAATGAAATAACAAAACAAGTATGGAGAAGATTGAGTAACATGAAGTGATTTCTATGCAATTAAGTGAATAGTATAATTTGCTTACTCTTCCCAAACCCTGCTGATTGCCAGGTTTTCACTTAGCTGCTTCCTTAAAACAACAAAAAATTATTAAGATTCTCCTGTTAGTATTTTGTAAATTACTTACATTCAGCACAATGACAGTTTCCCTAGTACTCCCCTTCTATCTGCTGCAGTTTTAAAAAACATTCCAAAAGTGCATAAACAAATGTATGTTTTCATAGTATAACTTGTTGCTAAAATGGCCTGGCTGAAAATATTTCTAAATATTTCATTAATTCCAGTAAGTGTTAGGAAAATTTAAAACATTAGGATGCAATTAGGGAATGTGACATATTATAAATGATAATCAAGAAATTAAACTGCTGACCTAAAAAACCAGCTCCTAATGATAGATGTTGGTGTAGTACAGATACTTCAGAGACAAAGTAGGAAAAAAAAAAAGCCAACATCATAAAGTCGAATTAATTTTACATTTTAGAAGTAAGATGTTGTGATTTTGATATGCAAATTAGTGTTAAAGAAGTATTCAAATAGGTTTAAAATAGCCACAACTGTTTCTTCTACCATGGTTAAATTTCCTCAACATTGCCCAAAACACAGGACTTATATTGCAGGTATAACTATGTAAATATATCCATAGTGGCTTAGTTGTGTCAGCAGGATCCTTTTCTTTAGAGGTAGAGTATGTCGACAGAAGGAGTTTTTCTGCCTGCATACTTGTGCAACTTCCCCCAGCACCCAGAGGTCAGCCCGAAAATCTCTTCTTTGTCAGCATAGCTGTGTCCACATGGGGTTTTTTGGCTGGCATAGCTATTTTGGCATAGAATATGTGAGTTTTTTCTCACTCTTCACTGACATAGCTGTGTGGATAAAACATTGTAGAGCAGAAGTAGCATGTACACACAATATGCCTCTCCCTCCTCAGCCTGCCTTTGCTTTTCACCTCTTCACAAATTAGCAACTTGAGGCATGGTTTGCTGAAGCAAGGAACACAAGGAGTGTAAAGTATCACATCACTCTTATCCCCAGATACTACTAGCAGATCATGGGATAAAGGAAATAGATGAATGAGTGGTGCAAGTAAAATTTCAAGGGAGTTCCCTTTCTTTGTTGTTGGGGTTTTTTTGTCATAATGATGATTGACACTAATAAAAAAAGTAACATACAGGCTTACTACTAGAAATTTTTGGAAATAGTCTCACCATGTCAAACATACATGGATAGGAAAACCAATCATCAAGGTACTAACGGTCCACCAATGTCGAAGAGTACAGTTTTAATGAATTGGGAGCCTCAGGACTGGACTCACTAACATTGGGCTCAGATTGGGTTTCTCTGCCAGCATTCAGGAAATTCTAATCAAAGGAGAAGAATTAATGTGTAGACTTTACATCCAGGATACCCTGCCAGCCCCAGTTGGTTCCTAGCATCCCATAGCCAGCTTGACACTTAAGTAAGGGGTTTTCAAAGCACTGCTTCTTAGGACAAGACCACTGAAATTTGATGCTCTTTTGTAGAGCCGAGCCAAGTAGGTGTCTCTACTTGTAACAGCAGGAGGAAAAATAGCAGTATCTTGCCTTCAGCTCCCATTTACCCATGAGAAGTGGTAAAAAAATTCCAGCTTTTCTGATCCACATACCAAGAGTTCACGTGTCACCAAACTACTACCCCAAGTGCTCAGCTGCTAAGAGATCTAGGTATTACATTTGTCTTTTTTATGCTTGTCTGCTGCCTTCTATCTCCTGCTGAGAGCCCCTTTTTCTAGTGTTATGTGGGCTGAGTCACAGTGAGCGGCTGAAATGATTCTACATTGTGACAGAAAGTCACAGATAGTAGTTCCTAGGACAAGCTATGCCTCTCTAGGAACACTTTATTTTATCCAGTATATTACTAAATAGCAAGTGGTAGGTAGAAATAAAATAGCTGTGATACTTGTGTGTTGCTAGACATACTCTTGTCCTCCTCTTATTTTTTTGTTTCCTCTCTCATCCATTAATGCCATACTTGAACTTCTCTCAAGTGGGTCAATGAATATTAAGTAGTTTCAATATCAGTGAAAGAGGGCTGTACTCCAGATGAGATTTTGCCTGATTCCTTAGAAAGACAAGCCTTCATTTCTTTTCTACAAAAAAATCCTAGGAACAGGAATGTTCTGGTATGAGCAAAAGAGTTTTCTACAGTAATAAGTGTTTTCTGAAGAGGTTGAACAGTAAGTATTTACACAGAATATATTTCTGTATAAACCAGGTAGCTAGAAAATAACTCAAATCTATACCAACAGTTCTGTGTAAATCCTTTTGCTTGGACTAGATGACCAGCCTGGGGCAGAAGAAAGCAGGAACATTCATTACTGTATTTATTAATTAGAATTAATTCCTTTCCCAAAGAAGACCAGTTATAAATTTCTGTGTCATTAACAAAACAGGTTCAAGAATAACAATTGGAAGAAAAACAGAACATCATGAAACAGGTTTTGCACTGTCTCATCTTGCATACTATTTGCATCTCTTACAAAAAAAAAAAAGTATCAGTATAACAAACCTGAAGAGCCTTGAATGCAAAGAGAATCTTTTACCACAATTGGACAACTTCTAAGAGAGGAGTGGAGGAAAAGAACAAAAAGAATGACAAAGCAAGTCCACAAATACTGGTGTAAAAAGAGATAATTTATGCAAGTTATGACTAATGTATTCCTCTAATCATATTGTGATAACTGAAATCAAATTCCAGTGGATTATTGAGGTTATACAGGTCTGCTGCTGTTATTATAACTGTATCACTTGATAGACATTTCAGCAAACCTGAAAAAAAAAAAGAATGGCTTGACCTCTTTTCCATTTTACCTCAACTGACCTGGTCAGACCAATCTGATTAAACTAGCAGGATTATTTGTCTTCTGGGCCACAGAAAGCAGGTTTCAGTAGTAGGAACTGGGGCTTATGGTATCGATCTCAGCAACAGGACTGACAGTGATTGCCTTCCAAGCTTGTAGCCCGATAGGAGAGAAAAATAAAGGACAAATTCTTCAGTCAACTAGAAAATGTCAGTTAAGAGTCCTGGTGACAAAACTGTTACATTCCTGGATTGTTTTACACTGACACAGTGTAAAATGAGCAAGTAGTGGAGGACCATTTGTTTGCTATCTAACACCACAGTCAGCCCCTGAAGGCACTATTGCAACTTATTTATTTAAGAATGGCAACTTGATACCTTTCTTAAGCACGAAAAAAAAATTACTAACCAGATTGGCTTACTCAAACTGTAGTGAACTTTGGTCAATGAAGAATCCAGAAAACATGACAGCATCTAGTTCACTAGCATATGTTGGTGTTTGAAAATGCTCCTTTTCACTTAACTGCAATAGCAATTAATTTATTTTATACTCTGCCACACAACCTATAAAATACTTGCTTTCTTGTGCACTCATTTAAAAAAAAATCTTTGGAAGTTTTGATCATTTAACCAACCTAGTGGCCTTCTGTGGTGGAATGGCTATGTCAGTGGAGAAGTGAAGGGTTACCTGTAGTTTATCTGGACTTCTGTAAAGTCTTTGACATGGTCCTCCACAACATCCTTCTCCAAGAATTAGAAAGAGATGGATTTGATGGGTAGACTGCTAGATCGATAAGAAATCAGTTGGATGGTCACATCCAGAGGTCCACAGCCCAGAGTCCTGCTGGACATCAGTGTCAGACCCCTCAGGGGTCTGTATGGGGCTGGTGTTAATTAATATCTTCATCAATAACACAGATGAAGGGACCGAGTTCACCCTCATCAAGTTTACAGATGACACCAAGCTGAGTGGTGCAGCTGACACACATGGAGGATAGGATACCATCCATAGGGACTTGAAAAAGCTCAAGAAATAGGCCCATGGGAATCTCATGAGGTCTAGCAAGACCAGCTACAAGGTGCTGCACCTGGGTCATGGCAACCTGTGGTACCAACACAGGCTGGGGGATGGAGCAGCCCGGCCGAGAAGGGGTTGGGGGTGCTGGTGGATGAGAGCCAGCAATGTGTGCTCACAGATCAGAAAGCCCAGAAAACCTGAAGTGAACTTACAAGAGAAGTGGAGAGAGATTATTTGCAAGGGCATGTAGTGACAGGACAAGGGGGAATGGTTTCAAGCTGATGTAGAGTGGGTTTAGCTTAGATGGTAGGAAAAAATTCTTTACTGTGAGGGTGGTGAGTCACTGGAACAGGCTGCTTGGAGAAGCTGTGGATGTCCCATTCCTGGAACTGTTCAAGGTCAGGTTGGATTGGGCTCTGAACAACCTGGTATCACGAAAAGTGTCCCTGCTACTGACATAAGCTGTATATAAGAACTGACTTCACCCTGAAATATTGTGCACCAGCCCACTGCCTACTCACACAACTGTCCATGCCTTCCTTCACTCCTATTACTTTATGCTTCTTTTTCAGTTTCTAAGCCGAGTGCTTAATCTAGAATGCAAGATTCTTTTATATTGATGTTCTTTTATATCCTTAACCATGAGCAATAGTTTATCATTTGTTTATCAGGTAGCATTTCTAAATTCTGCAAACGAAATTATTAAAACTAAGAAATAGGTCACAACCTTGGCAACCATCTGATGTGAGACAGTGTAATCTGCTAGCACACTGGTTGTCATGGAAACTGACAATATTGGATTTTTCCTTCAATGCAACCTGTTTTATGCATAAATTATTAGCATATTTTTAACATACAAAATCTAAGGCGCTGACACTTCAAAGCAGACCACCCATGTGTTTTATGTGTGTCCATGAGTAACTTAAACACATTCTTATTGTCATTGAGGAGAGGGTTCATCAGTTGAGGACTCTGACAGAGGAAAGAGTCTTTATATTGGACAGTACAGACTGGTGCTTTTGAGATTAAGAGATCTCAGGCTCGATCCCATTTACCTAATGACCCACCCAAGAGTTTTGTATTGCTATGCTTATTTGCTTTGCTGTTTTTTTACTGTAAATCATCTCAGAGCTAAAAGTTTGCTTGATGTAATACCAACTTTATGAGATACATTGAAAATTTATATATGATTTGTTTTACTTTCACCTCATCTAGAATAAAAATAAGATCTTCTGGACTCAGAGAGAAACTAAATAATTCTTTCACTCCTGCTGATCCTTTTATTTTTTCCCCCACACTTCCCCTAACAGCCAGGAGTTAAAATTCCTTTTTTAAACTCAAGGACTAGTGCTCAGCTCTTACTCCCATTTAGCTAGATTAGCAAATTACTAAAAGGTAGCCTCTCTTCCTGTGTTGGCTTCCTTCATCTGTTCTGTATTAGTCCACAGTACATATTGGTTGCAAAGAAGAAGCATTTCTGAATGACAAAATATTCACTTGATCATTTTTTTTCATTTTCCCCAGCCTGAAGCTGTGTGTAGAGTACCTTCAACTGTAGGAAAAATCCAGAGGCATGAAATGAGACCATTAACCCATCGCCAAAGAACAATTGTCATACAGCATATCATCTGAGCTGACATCCATGTCTCTTTCTTCTGTAAAGAACATCTTGCCCTTAAGTAAAAAATTTGAAAGTTGAGAACAAAGGACTGAACAATGAACTGAATTTCATCTGTAAACCTTTGAAAAGAGACAGGGTGACAGCCCATCACTTCTTCCTTCCTCCAAACCCCTGGTATGGCAATAAAACCTCATGACCTGGAAGTTTTTTCTCATAGTGTTCATAACCCAGTTTGCCTTCCCAACAAGAATTGTCTTTCCCACTGTTCACAGAAGTCATAGTTGAGCTGTAAGGGAAAATTACTATAAAATGTATGTCAGGAGACAGAGGAGGTTAGTCTAAGTCACAAAGTGGAACATGAAGGTACTTGTAGGCACAAGGGAAAGTTCATCCAAAATTTATAGAGGATTCACAAATTCTGCAAGTAATTTTTCTCAGTGGAAATGGAAAACAGCAATTCTTGGATTTCTGGATCATATTTCTGTGTTTTCTCTCAAAAGGTTGTGTAAAGTCATTACAGAGATCAAAGAATGTCTATCTTCCTCAAATGTCTCCTGTCTCATTCTGAAACATTTATGAAATCTGCAAAATCAGCTGTACAAATTTAGTTCTTACATTTTACACCCTTTGGACATAGCTAATTTACAGAAATTTCGTTCATTGTCATAGTCAGATATAATTCCTTACCTTCAAGATGTTACATGCTGTGTCTCTTCAGGTCATTTCCTTCACATGATCTCCAGCACTCGTCCTGAGCAGCTTCCTTTGGCCTGGTTGTACTACTGCTGGTGTCAGAGGAAATATTCTGTATTTGCAAATTTCATCAAAATGTTCTCTTCCTCCACTGTACTTTGGTATGAAAAATAAATGTGTATTAGCCAGAATAAAAGCTTCTTCCTACTAGAGTTATTCTTTTTTTGAAAAAACACAGAAGAGGCATTCTCTTGCTATTCACCATAATGATTATATTAGGTAAATGAATTTGCTTTTTAGCTATGACATTTTAATGGCTACTTTTTCTGATTTCTCTCTATGATGTCAAATACTAAGGTTTATATAAATAAGATTTCTCTATGGCAAGCAGAACTTCTGTTGATTTTCTATTTTGACTGCACATCAGCTAATGTGTGGGAGGGTTTTTCTTGATTTTTAGTTTGTTTCTTTGTTTTTCCCCCACCAATAAGCTAATGAATAGCTGTTTAAAAGTTCCAGTTGTGTAGACTAAGGACTATTCATTTCTTTTTCTCAACGAGAAGACAAGAATCTTGCTTCCCCTTTTTCTATTTTCTCTCAGAAGTTACAGGAGCATGTTGCCTTCATGTCTGAGATTTCCAGTCTATCGCTACAACTCTGTAACATGCAGAAACTGCAATTCTAGAAACTGTGTTAATGAAGTGGAACAGGATTTCCTATAATCTTTTGATATGTCACTATGGCCTTTTCTGAGATTGATTTTTCTAGTGTAATTAACAAAGGTGAAAAGAGTTTTACTGTGGAATCAACAAAATGTCCAGATTCTATTTGTAATCCAGAAACACAAAATTGTCTTCCCCATGGTTACATTGAGAAATGGCCAAGAAGAACAAGAATAGTCAGACTTCAAAATATAGTTCTGTAAGCATTTTGGGAGCCTTTTTTTCTGATCCTTCCTGTAAACTACATCATGGGGCAGATTTTTTAACTGGCAAAGGGGGTCTGGGAGTTTATCATTGCAAGATCTTTGTCTTGGCAAAGCAAGCACAGATGTATTAAATAAGTAACTGTATTTTAGTACTTATTGAGATGCCACTTAGCTAAATTATTGTGTAGCTTCTCAAGTGTAACTCCCTTTAGATCTAATGTTCATAGAAAGTAATCCATCATAAACACACAGACGGACAGGCCATAGTCATAACAAAAGAATACAGTTTTGTTTCATTTCGTTTTGTTTTCCCACCGTTCTCACAGTAGCTTTCAAAGCTTGCTTTATTGTTATTTTGCTTTATCAACATTGATCAGAGATCCTGGTGGCAAGCAGAACTAAGAGGTTTGATCTCAGGTTCAAGTAAGAGAGAATTAGAAATGGGTAAAACACAATGTATTTACAGGGATTTTGACTAAATCCAACTCCCAAGTTTTTTTCAGTTTACTTAACTGCTTTTGCTATGTTATTGTAAATGTCTTTTCCTATGAATTTTGGAGGGAGAAACTTTGGTTTCATTTGTTTTTAATAATTTGAGAAGGTGGTATCTAAGAAATTCAACTTATATCAACAAGTGAGAAGACAATTCTCAATCATTGCCTTTGGACAAGAGTAAAGAGATGAGTAAGTCTTGCATGGCTTTCTGTTCCTGAAGTTGTTATCCTTGATGAGCTCTTACTCACTGTAACTTCAGACCCTTCCACTAAAATATTCTTAGTCACCTGTCACTTTTTCTGCTGTTCCATGCCTTTCCCACCAGATGGTAGGCAATAAAAGCAGGAAACAGAAGCCTATCTGTTACTGTATACTTAAAAGGAATCAAACAAAATTAAATAAAGTGCAACTGTGAAACAATTCTCCATATGCTGGTCTGCTTTTTATGCTTGCAACTAAAAGGCAGCACTGGAAGAGATCTGGTCAGTGTTTGCAGGTAGTTGATTAATGGCATAAGTAAGGGCTACATAAGCATATGCTACATATGTTATTACATATTGAAAAGATGCTATTGTGTCTCCTGTTCTGTTGTTCTCTAGTTGTAAACAAAACTAATTATTATCAGGATATGCATTTTCTGTCAATTCCTTTAAGGAAAACCATTTATTCCACTTATCCTGCTGTAACCAGATAAATGAAATTGTCTCCCCAATGTGTAAATATCTTCTCCTGCCTTGTTAGTGCTGTCTGGTACATGAAGTACTCATTTAGTTGCAAAAACCAATTATCATCCCTGTCTGGATACATTAAGAATTTTCCTACAAGTCTTTTTCTCTCTATCACATTTTAAGCAACACTGTACATGAATTATTCATATTGCCCATCTTGCAGGCAGGTTTTTTTATTATTAAATTCGATCATAATAATAGTTATTACCACAGTCATGGCAGTTTTATGAGTATTCTTCAGTGCCATTACCTGGAAAGTTTTCAATCAAGACATATAAAAGATGCAAATCAATTTCCATAATAAAATTAAACTGTACCATCTACTCTTTCATCCTTGCAATAGAGTTGATTGACAACTTCTCCCTGATAGTTGCAGCTGATAACTTACAGGCACAGTAATGGAGAATGGAAGATTCTTTTACTCTAATATTCTAAGAAATTCAGTATTTTTCTTTTCTTGTCAGTATTTAATGCTCATGTCTTCATGCAAACACAGTGTTTAAGATGCAAACATTCGGTTTACAAATATTCCTCCCAAAAAAGAGAATTATTTCTCTCTGGCAATATAAGATTTGCCTTTTAGTAACCAATGGCAGTGCTGAATAAATAAAATTATTTAATGAATTTTGGGAACAAATTAAACATTTGTTATGTTATGAGTAGTGTTGTTATCCACAAAGGGATCTTTTCCCAAAGAAAATGTTTTCCAGGTGATTCTCCTAACTTCATCCTGCACTTTTATTTTAAGTCTCTCTCTTGTTTTAGCACTGCTTTATCACAGGTTTTAATGACCACCTGATGGTTCTTCTTTGATCCCTTTCTGTGCAAGCACCTGGTAACTTGTTCCTACTTCCTTGTTTGTTTATCACTTCTGTTTCTCTGTTTGATCCCCATTTATCTTTTCCTTGTGCTTTAGATCAAAGGTGCAGTCTGAAAAAAACATAAAATGTAATGTCCACTGGTGCTGGTATTAACTGCTGTATAATTTTGCCTTTACTCTGGAGGTGGATTAAATCTTAATAAAAGTTTCAAACCAGGACCCTTGACTTCAGACCCATTTGCATCAACTGCAAGGCAGAGCAATGCATTCATATTCAGGAAGTTACTTTGGAATTATATTGGAGTAATTAAGATGCGAATATAAACAGCATTAATAGGGATAAATGTGTCTTCTCCCTTCAATTAACCTTCAAGTAAGACCAAACCATACAAAGCATCAATCAACCCTAATACCTTGGGAAATAAAGTCATCACCATTTAGAATCAAGAAAGAAATTTATTTTCATGATACAGATTTGGACAATTCTATGCATTATGTAAAGGTTAATGTTCCCATTGAAATTTCTGGGTGGTGTCTGTTCAAAGAAGACTCCTGGAGCAGAGACATTCTTGCTCTATTCCAGCATAAAATCCTTATACTCCTAAGAACTTCCTCTTTCATGTTAAAAAACACTTAAAAAGATAGATTACATCACACTTCAAGTAACTAAATCATGCAAGACTGCACTGGTGTCTGTTATGTAATTCAATTTATTATGGCAAGGCTTCAGAATTAATGAGTGAATTACAATTTTTCCCATAAGCAATTTTTTATTTCTACTAAGGTCATGTTAGGACTATTATTGTTATCTTTGAAGATGCATGAAGAAAAATTAAATAAACTGTACATTTTCTATATAAATTTTCCATTTTCAAATCTATTTAGATGTTGTCTAGATTGCCATTTAAATTATTCACCAGTTTTTAATGTTACCTGCATATTATGGCATCTGTCAAAACCAATTTCTGCTGAGAAATAATTGCTTTCTTCATCTGCAACATATCCTGAAGTTTGTTGATTTTTATCCAACTGGTGTATAGCTAAATATTAGTCATCTGTAACAGAATTTTGATTTCTACATCCATAACTCTCCCTCCCCATGACCATTTTTCTGGCTAGAGTAATAGCTTATTCCATCAAGTTTTTAAAATTTATTCTAACTCTGAATATAATGTTTGGAATTGATAACAGCACTATAGCCCATGTCTAAAATATGCAGTTCATGTGTACAATGAGATGTTAGAACTAATGCTGTCATTATTGCTCTGGATAAAGTGCCCTCTATACCACAGATCACTAGAAATTCCTGGAGGTGTTGGATGGCATTTTCCAAAGGACTAGAAGTCCATTTGGAATTTGGTTCTCTTTGTCTTTGAAAGAAATGTGTCCCTTGCAAATGACAGAAAAAGATGGCAATCTATCTACCAGCAGCTAATTTTCCTTAAGTTTAGATTTTGAAACTATTCTTCTATGTTGCCTGAATGCAATATAAAAGAAAATTCAAGAGACACCTTTTCAGTCTGTCCACCCATCCACCCAATCTTATATGCTCAAAGCTCTTTTTCAGACTCTAAAAGTACGATACATTCATCCTTCATAGCCTCATCTGAAACATGCAAACTGTCCTGGTTGTCTCATATACCACCTCAAATGGTATCAGTGGTTATCAGTGGTAACTATTCACAGGTCAGCCAAATTCTTCTCTGTCCTTATCCACGTTGTTGCAGCTCCATCGGAAATCTGTTAAGTCCACGTTTGTTACTGAGAGCTTTACAAAAATACCAGACAGAAATCATTGGTAATTTACTTTTCTTCTTAAATGAATTTGTTCATTTCCTACCAGGAAACTTAAATTTAAATGAAATCAATGATTTTCCCAGCACTTTTTCTTAACTGTGTTGTCAGAGAAAGGGAAACTGTGTCTGAGGTCTGCATGAGGGAGAATGTTTTTATAATATGCAGTGACCTTAGCATCTGTGTTGTCACCACACATCCTTACATAACTTCAACAGGTACAGTGCATTACCCTGTTACATTTTGATTCTCAAGAGGCCTTGTCATGTTCACTTTAATCACGTTGTCTGTCAGAGACCTGTCCATATCTATCTGCCTATCAATCTGACCATCCTGTACCTATCTGAAGCCTGATAGATGCCTAAAGAGAAGGTAAGGTTTGCCATAATCTGAAAATTCAACACAGGAAAGGTAATTTATTTATTTAGAAATTTATTTATATGGAAAAATAAGAAGTAGAAAGAAGCTGGCCATATTTGTGACATTGGATTATAATGAAATAGTTTGACTACCATCCTAAATTGTGCTGGCTTTGTTAAAACACTGTAATCAGAGAAAGAATGTTTTTCTAAATGGAATTGCCTTGAGTTCAAAATTGGATTTTAAATTCTATTATTCTAATGTAATATTTTATTCATTGTTTGGTAAAAGGTAACTTGACATCATACATGTTTTCTGAGGCTCTGCCTTATTCTTTAAAGCCAGCGACCATTTCCCATGGCCCAGTTTCTAACTACTGCCCTATAAATTCTCACACACCAGGTAGGTAAAAATGTAAGGAGGAGGCTAAATAGTCTGCTCAGGAATTCATGACTAAATTGTGGTTTACCTGTATGGGCTTTTTCTCCCATATGTCATTGAATATATTCATCTTAAGTTTCATATTTGCGGCTGAAATCCCTTTGACTGACCTACTATAATTGAGATTCAAAGCAGATAGAGACCTCCTGTGCTTGCTTGTCTGAACCATTCCTTCTGATCCTGGTTCCTCCTATTTCAAAATCATTATTTCACTTTTTCTATTAAAATTTGGTATGACTAACAATATAGTTTTCAGAACTAGACTCATTTCTCGTGAATGACAGATATCTCTTTATTTCTGCCATGAATATTGTAAAAGAGGGAAAAATTAGAGATCTTGAAGTAGTTGCATGCTATCAAAAATTGCACTTTGCTTTATAATAGTAATGCTTTGTAGCTATCCAACAGTCTTCAAACACTAATCAATTTTAAGTTATTACAAGGTTTATAATGGAATATATCATTTGTACTTCTCTTATCTTCCCTGGAATTCATTCAAGTAGATTTTTTTTTAATTTAAACTCTGTAATGGCTATTCTTTTGCTCTGACTTAATAACCAGAAAGGTCTGCCTTCATGTTAAAATATAGTGACAATGGTTATGTCTTCCTGCTCTTACCATCCATTTCACTGTTTCATTTTTTAAGTGGAATAGACCACACCTTTTGATAGAAATCAAAGGAAAGCCTCAGAGAAATATTTTTTGAAGATTAAAGGTATGGAATTACAAATGAGTAAATGTAGTTTGATTTAATAAATCTGTCCCAAGCAGTGCAATATCCTGAGAAAGGCCTTTACAGCCAGCTGGGGCAAAGCAAAAGAAAATGCTGAATTTGAGTTTTGAATATAAGCGGTCAGCTTTGAGGCTACAACTCAAATCAGTCCCACATTAGATCTAATATGAATCTTACATTACTCTTTGGAAGAGAAAGGTGTTCATATATAGGGAAAATCTGGCACGAGGTTGTTGATTGTGTGCTTTTTTAGATGTGGAGGTAGAAGCCGGAAGAAAAATGAAAGAGTAAAGGTCTGGGTAAAAGAGCAAAACAGGGTGTCTCAGTCTGCACATTATGCAATGAAATGCACACCACTTGTGTGGGGAATCAACTGCATTTTATTGCTGTGAAGTGGGGTTCTAATGTAATTAAAAGGAGTAACTTCATTTATTACTGTAACAAGCTGGATTGTATATATTTGGAAAGTAAGTATCAATTTAGGATAAATTTTGCAAATCTCAGATGATCAGTTATGTCCACAGCCAGCCAGGGACTTCCAATTCTCAGCACTGCATGGGATTATCTCAATCACCCCTGCTTAAACACTGATCTCCAAAACCTATACTTATATCTGCCCCTAAAACTAAAGATGCCAGTGTTTCTGCTGACAAAGTTGCTGAAGACGCTTCTGAGGCTAACTTGGTTGGCACCTGAGCCCAAACAGGTATTTCTCCCTTGCTGTTTCCACTTGGGTGTGAGGCTTGACCTAGTAGGAGTGATCAGGGTAAACCAGCTGGATTTCATGTTGCAGAAAATACAGCCAAGGGGAGATACTTCAAGGCCGGATGGTTTAAGAACATGATTTACATAGGAGCCCCATGGAATAATCACTTATATAAGGCATTTGTGGCATTTACTTCTAAGTCTCTTGCTGCTTGATTTGAACAGGTTTTCTTAACTTCCAAGTGCTCCAGTCAGTTGTTTCTGGAGACTTTTTTGCCTGATAAAAATTCAGCTACCTAAAGTGAAGTGCAAGGTTTCTGATGGGAGGGAATGGCAATGACTGATAATGAAATCTTGCATGGCATGATTGCTGGGACTATTTACTCCATTACAAAGACAGGGAGCTGTGTAAAACCTTTCAGCTCTCACTCCAAAACAGGCGTGTTTGAGAATATTTCCCATCTCTGGCAGAAAAATTGCCTTCCATAATCATTAGATGAAGATGTTCTTACAACTTTTGTTCCCCTTTTACTGGGAAAAGAAAAAAAGAACAAAAAGAGACAAAAATTTACAAGTTCTATTAATAACTCTTTACTTATTGTCTTCAGGCTTAATTTAAGGTAAATCTCCACCTGAACCAGTGAATCTGAGGCAAAGAATGCTACGCAAATCCAACTGGCAGTGGACTTTGCAAATGTATTTCTTTTGCATTTTGTCAATCTTCCTTGAAGAAGGAAAGCAATTACTTCTTATTTCTTTGTTCATTTACTAGGAAAACTGGGTAATTTTCTGTGCATGCATGCGTGTGTTGAGCACTACACTTGATTTCTAGAGTAAGTTCAGCTAATAATAAAATGGGTCTTTTTTGAACCTTGAAATACTGAAACATTTTTTTGGCTTTCTCATTTCACTGCTGTGTTGACTTGGTCTTGGACTTAATGTCCTCACAGAGAAGCATATGATGAAGTCAGGGTATGTATGGGAAATCTATATTAAAAATAATTAGATCCTACTGTAATTAGTATAATTAAAATTATGAAAAATAGGGTTTAAAATGCTATAATTGTTAGTGTAAAAATACATTAATCTTCCCAAGTTGTTTGAATGCTCTTGTACAGTAAAAGATCATTCTTCTTCAAATAAGAAAATAAGTTTTTCTTGGCTTCTTTTTATTACTTTGTGACAAAGTTCTAACCCTAAAACAGTTTAAAGGGAGAGAGAAAAAAAGAAGAAATCTTGAAAGAATAATCTGGCAACAGTCATTAAAAAAGAATGACTTTTCTTAAATGCTCTCTGGATTTATAGCTGTCTTGTACAATAAAGTGAACCGGTTTTACAGGGAAAGATTTTATAACTGAAGACTGGACTAGTTAATATGTGAGACATTTCAGAATACAATTTACAACATTTCCACATTTGATGACATGCTTATTTGTTTCATTTACACTGGAAGAAGGCTCGTTTTCAAGTATTTTTCCCCCTGAAAGGTGTCATCCTCCACGGGAATTCACAGTTTATGCTTCCAGAAAGAAACATACTGCTTTTCTCTCAGCCTCCCCACAGGGTGAAGGTGTGTGGTTCTAGAGGGGCTTCAGTTCTGCTAGCCCAGTCAAATGCCATAGGACCTTAAAGCTCGATGTTTTAGAAAACTGCATCTACTCTGAGGCAACAGTTCCCTTTCCTCTCACCCAAAAGAGATGTGAGAGGTTCTGTTGCTGAGGCCAAAAGAATGATGAAATTCCTACAGCCCTGAAATAGTTCCAGGACACATCATTTTCTTTATTCATAAGAGGAAAAGGGGTGACTAAAAGGATGACTAATGGTGACTAAGAGGCAGACACTGTGCTATGAATCTTCAAGAACTTTCTTGGAGGAAGGGATTGTGCATGTCTCGTGTTCTATTTCCAGAGTTACCCCTCTCTGAGACCTACATCAAAACCTTTTTGGACTACCAAGTGGTGGTAGCTTTTAGTAGCTTTTCAGTTTCCTGAGACTTTAATTCTTGCTTTAGTCAAGTCCCACAGGAAATGCTTGAATTTTGTGTTTTGGGTTTGTTTGTTTGTTTGTTTTTAAATATTAATTGAGTTTTTACTAGAAAAGTCAGTTGTGCTACAAATCTTGTAAGAGAGTGTATTCTCATGAGAACCTTAGCCCAGTTCTGTAAAATTCAGGTTTGTACAGTGTAAATATAAAATCCCACGTGTATTCTCTGAAACAGAATAAACCTGTGGTACTCAACTTTGTACTTCTGCAGTGAGGCTTCCAATGAAGATGTTATACTGTAGCACAGCAATGGTCAGTCATTCTGTACTCTGTTAAGAGAGAAATTTCTGGTTACTCTGCATGACCGGTGAGCATTAAGATGTTTTATTAAAAACTGTTTAAAGACAAATCTGGAGTACTAACAGAAACAATAATATTTTCATTTCAGTTATTTTCAGACATCAGATTTGATGAATCTTGAGGAAAACTCAAAAATATACAGTATCTCTTATGCTGAGACACCATGAGAAGCTCTAGAATTAAAATTATTTTACTTCAGCTATCCCACTGAATGCGCTTCACAGTTTAGTCCATTATCATTTTGGTTGTGAAATGTGTGTGTTGTACCAGTGACCCAAAATATAGATATTGCACCATGTATTTACAAGGTAAAAAATTCCGAAGAATTTACTGACCATCCATTTCAAGCTAGTTTTGGAGCTCAGGATGGGGTTTTTTGTTTTCATGAGGCTGCAAATTTCTTGAGCTTACTTGTTAAAGTTTTCTTGCAGCAGTTTTGGGCTTGTCTGTCTAGAAGGGAATGTCACAATGTCACCCGAAACGTCACAATTAAAAATGGAGAAAAAGGTATGGAAAACTACATAAAGGTTCTTGGACCTTGGGGTAAAAAGGGGCTGGATGGGGTAAAAAGGGGTTGTATGGTTTTTGTTTTTCTATTGAGTTGTGATTCACTACCGCGTCTTTTTCGGAATCTGCTTTAAGACTTAGTAAGTTTGGGATTTTGCATTTCTTCTAGCTGTTAGCCGCTTGTTTAGAATTGTCCGGGGACTAGGAAGACAAGCCCGCCCTCGGAGTAGGCGTGCCCCGGGCGGAG
>NW_008238632.1:3660543-3669424 GCF_000691975.1 Corvus brachyrhynchos
CGCTCCCGCACCTGCAGCCGCCGTCGGAGCGGCCCCGTTCCCAAAGAACCAAAATTGCTCCATCCATTATCAAATTGATTATTGAACCTTATAACAGGCAATAATGAAACAAAAACACTTTCTGCCCGGATACAGAAACATTCATAAAGAAAGCGATCATTCTGTGTCCAATCCTGCGGTTTTGTATTAATATATTGATCTTAAACCTCTGTAGATTTCACTGTTCTTTTTTTTTCAGTCAATTTATTTTGTACTGAATCAGTTTTACATCTACAGTAAAATATTGCTAAAATTCTCAATAAATTTTCATGAAGTGAGGATTTTCTTCATATGTTTTATTAGGTAATTTTAAGGAAATATGTCCTGCACCATCTGTGTCTTTTTAAGTGCTCTCTGGTCATTTCACTGGAGTCATAAGTGTCCTCTTATGCCTTTTGTCAAGAATGATCTGGAGAACTGTGCATTTGTTAATTTTTACCCTGTTTCTGAGCCTTCCTGCCCCCCATCCTCACTTTTAGCATATTATTTTAATCTTTGAAGGACAGATAACTGTGAAATAACAGCAGAGTGTTCAGGTATTTTCCTAACACAGGACAAGGCAACTAATTCTCCATTAGCACACAGAGTATTCCAGCTGTATGCAAATACACATCTATCAAAACCAGTCAGTCAATGTCACATTTGAACAATTCTTAGGTTCTGTTTTCTAAATCCTTTTGTAATCGCAAAAGAAAGCTGTAAGTCATTCCCATTTCCAACTTTTTTTTTTAATTAAATTAATTACTACACTTGCTTTCTACACCTATAGAACACACTAAAGAAACACAAATAACTGTGAAAGATGAAGCTGTTGGCTCCTCTGAAGCAGTGATGGGTTATGTGGCTTGCCTGCAGGAATGGATTCTTGCTGATTTGCTGATGAAGCCCTCCAAAGCAATGCACAAATGCACATGCTCATATGTGATAGCAAATCATAGAATCACATAATCTTTAGTTTTAGAAGACACCTCGAAGATCATCTGTTCCAACCATCAACTCAGCACCAGTATAATCACCCCTAAACCATACTCCCACATGCCACAACCAGATGCCTTTTGAGCTATTCCAGAGATGGTGACTCCACTACCTCTGTGGAGGGGCAACTTATTCCAGTTCCTGACCACTTTTACAGTGAAAATTTTTTTTCTGATATCTAATCTGAACCTCTCCTGGTTCATCCTATGGCCACTCCCTCTTATGCTTTCACTTGAGACGTGGTAGAAGAGGCCAACCCCCACCTGGCTACACCCTCCTTTCAGGCAGAGAGCAATGAGGTCTCCACTGAGCTTCCTCTTCTCCAGATTTAACACCCCAGATCTTTACAATATTAGCAATACCAGTAATGATCTGCCACAGACGATAGCATCATTAATAAACCTCCCTTTTGCTTTTCAGATTGACTCAGTCTTGTCACCACTGTTAAAACTTAGCTGTCTTCTTGGTCAATGTAACATTTTGTTAGTGCTTGTGAAGCTTCACACACCCACAAACATGTCTATGAACAAAAACACACACATATCAGAGTGACTTGGTTTGTGTTGATTTGCTTGTCTTTAATTCTGACTATTTTATCAGGCCTTTTTACTAGGAGTCTTACAGATTTCCTACCACATTTTACAATCAGAACGCCTTCAACCTTCATAAACTTCAGTTTGAATTCAGTGACTGCCTTTTCTCAGTAAATTCTTACTAATTTGTCAAGAGAAACTCTTCATGTACCAGCAATATTCCTTCAAGTCACTTGAGTTCCTTAGCAGGCTCCCACCTAACCAGCCACATTTGCTGTTCTGTAAGGCACAAGTCTTCCAATGCTTACATCTTTCCTTCTGGATTATATTTTTCCTTGCAAATACTATAAATCATACGTATTAAATTTTTATCTTGGATGTTGAATGTCTTCAATAGCTTCCTAGTCAGCATCCCTTGACAAAATTAAGCAAGAAATCGTAAATCATCAAGGACTGCAAACAAACTGCTGTCAGTATTAGGATTACCTTATGACCTGACTTTCAGTCGAGTTCCCTTAGTGGAGAATACAGGGTGAAATGTTTTAAACTTCCCTTTTTCATTTCTGCTGTTCCAGACAGCTCCTAGAGAATCTATTCACTGTTCTGTTCTTCCCCTCAGAGGATTGCCACTGTTCCATTTTATGCCAGATATCACATGGATTTCAAATGTTGTCAAAGGCTTAGAAAATCTGTAAAAGAACTGCTTCACAATGCGTGGAGTTACATGGAGCTTAACCATTAAACAGAGTCACTAGTACAAAAAATGAGACTCATTCAATTCTGACTAATAACTGAATTACTCACTTTTGCTCTAAGATGTTCCACAGCATGACTTGCCTCTTTTTTAATGGAAATTTTTCCATGGTTTTACTGTTCCCCATAATGTTCTTTCGCTGAAGCCCTATTAGTAATGTAATACAGCTGCATTCACTTGTCACTTTCTCTTTTGTGTGACCTGTATAATACAGCATACATGTAGTGCAAGGAAGAAATCTCTTTTGATGCTTACCAGGACTGGTGGGAGGCGTCCTTTCCATTTCCTCTCCATATTTTACATATTATTTTATATTTACATGTATCATACTATAATATGTCTCTTTATGCTCCAAGAAACCTTTTGTTTTAACATGCAAGAATATAAGAAAGTAACTCTCACTAATGTAACATTGGAATAACACTGGACAGGCCCTTTCCCATTATGTCAGAAATGTATTCAAAAGTACATTACAATTATTAACCACAAGATGGCTCAATAGGAGAGGGAAATGTAGCTTTTTTACATCACAAAACCACACAATTTCTGCATTTTAAAACTGAACAGAATCTTGGCTCTTCAGGCTCTAGGATTGAATGCATCCAGTTCACTCCACTATTAAAACCCAGAAACACTGTATTGCTAACCCAGTTTAGATAAAAGGCAACCACGACTTTTCGTTTCCTTCACTATAAAGTTAAAAAATGTAAGGGTTTTTCAGATCTGAGGAAAAGCAGAACAAAAATTATGGAAGGTATCAAACTTTGAAAGGCAAAATTTAATTGACAAACTGCTGCATGTTGCAGAGACTGAATAAGTCCTCTGGTATCATTAAGGAAATATTTTTAATTCCTCTGTGTGAATCAGGCTTATACTCTTATTAACATGACGTAAATTGCATAGACATAGAGTTCTGATCATTTAGTTGACAACATAAAGACATAAACAGCGTTTATCCCCCTCTCATTTTTTTCTTTACTACTACTTTGCCAGTTATCCATGATTTTACTGCAGATGCAGTTGCATGTAGAATCACTTAATATCAATATAGGATACAATTTTCCTTTTTCACTTATAGAATAGATGCTTAGAAACTCTTATTTTGGTTGAAAAGGAACTTCTTCAAACTCATGCATAATGCTGGAGAGGTTTCTGCCCATTTCTTAATGACTGGAGCAAAATCATCAGAAAGGAAATAGAACCACCTAGTTTGGAGCATCTCATTTCTCTAAAACTGAGAGATCCAGAGATATCAGCTCCTACACTGTACTCTATTAAGATTAATGGGGAGCACCAGTATTTTCTCTTAAGAAGAAATGGGCTGATTCAATGCAAAGATGTTTGTGGATAACCTGCATATTCCTGCATGCCTACTCCCATGTTGGTGAGTTTTAAGACTATCCACACATGACCACAGTTATTCCAACCATGCCCTTTGCCCCCAAAATGATGGAAAGCAGGTTGCCAGACAGCATGCACCAGAGTTGATTTCACGTTAATCCATTGTTCCTGTGCAAAACACCAAAAGCACTCTAGAGAGCTCCTCAATCCACATTGAATCATTTCTAGCAGGTAGCCCTCCAAAACCTGTGTGAGAACATAGATCACATGAAAGTATGGCTCTTGAAGCAAGAATAACTTCTGCTCCCTGGTTATTAATGAATATTATATATTATGAATATATATCTAGGAATGAACTGAGTATGTCAGAAGGAATACGCTTAAATGTCAATTCCTTTTGTAGTGTGAAGTAGTAACTGCAATGAAAAAATGAAAACGCATAGCTTCCCAAGGATAAAAGCAAAAAGAGTGGGAATGAAGGAGTGATCTCATACTCCCCTCCTCTCTTTAAGGTTTCCCTGTGTTCCCCCTCACTCTTACACCAAAGTCCTTTGACTTTGGTGTGATTATTTTCATCATGTCTCCTCAGACTTTCAAAGCTCTTTTCGACCTTTCCTGTATATTAGCTGATGGCTTTGGCTGCTACCTGCACATGCTTTGGGAAACAGCCCTTCTCCTAAAGTGTACATACTGTTCTTGCACTCTGGTAAGGATAGTTAGCCTTGGAGAGGCAGGGGATGTGATTCTACATTCAGTTCATGAGGAAGGGGAAAAGAAAATGAGAAGAACATATTTGCTTGTTGCTCACTGAAGAGCTCCCAGGGAGTAGGACAAAGGGAAGAAAGCTGCAAGGCGACTTTGTGAGTAGCAGCTGCAGCTCAAGAGGGGGGGAAATTGAGAAAGGTTATGGAAGCAGAGCTCGCTGATTAGACCCTGGAGTTATGGAAATCAACTTTTCCATCATCTGAGTTACTTTTTCCTCCCACATCTGGCTCACCAGCTGCTGCCTGGGAGCACTAGAGGCAAAAGATCTCCAGAAAGCACTTCATCAGCTCTCACCACCTCCACAGAGCATCCTGTGCCTCTGCCAGTCTGCTTTTCAGACACTCAAATTCCTGTCAACCTGCAAGGTGCTCACTGTTCTGCTAGCAACTACACAGACAACTCCACTTTTTCTTTTTCGGCTTTTTGTTTGTTTTTTTTTTTACAGGGCCATCTGACCAGACACTGAGCAGAACAATTTTCTGATCAAGACCTGCGCTCTATTTTTCAGTGTGATTGTTCTCATCTCTTCATGTCTGGCATTTGTGGTACTTCAAGCCAGACTAGATGGGAGAGTAGGACAAGATTTGCGGACCAGCTACGGGAGATACTTTTGTGTGTGTGTATGTTTGTGTGTGACACTAACAAACTTCAAGTTGGACTAGCTGGAGTTTTAGGCTTAGGGGTTTAGGGGCTAGACACTGAAGGGACCATACATTTCAGACAGCTACCAGAGAGGCTCAAGTAAAATCTCCTCGTGAGCTCTGAATCTCATCATCCTGCAAGATAGAGAAGAATCAGGCCATTTTTATTGTTCATTCTTGCATGAGTATATACTTATTTGTGTATATGTGATGCCTGCGCAAGAACTCTAGGTGTAGTCCTGTGTTTAAATGGTTGATCATGCTTATGTGTAAGAGGACCCAGAAAGAGCGCTGCTGGCACAAACTTTGCAGGAATGGTTGTAAGATGCAGCTTTGCAGGTGTCTTCTGCAGAGACAGGGCTGCATATTCCTCTGGTTTCTCATGTCTTCCAGCCCTGGCAAGTCACTTCAGGAGTGTGAAGGAGAGTTATGCTTCCAGCCAAAGACCTTTCAAGTGCTCAAGGAACAAGTGCATACCTTCAAAGCATGATTTCAAGGATGCTTCCATCATTGCACTGAGTTCTGTGCTGTGTATCTGGAACCAGTCATCTTTCACACACAGAGGTTAACAACCCCTGCTGCTGCCAAAGGCTCCTTTTCCTAGAATTTTCTGAATGATGAAGTGAATAGTGTCAACATGGCAGAAACATGCGGGAAATAAAAATTAATCATTTTAAATGTTATTAAAAGTTCATCTGAACATTAAGATGTTCAGTGAGATCAGGGGAGTAACAGCAAAATAAATGAGTTAAGAGCAGAAATAGGGTCCTGAGAAAGAAAAAGAGATGAATGAGAAAGGAGCAACAGTCAGAAGAATGAGCTGAAGTCTGGCAGCAAAAGGCAAGCAGAAATACTTCCACAGCCTCTGTCCCTCTATATTGCTTTACAAACATTCCAGGTTGTTGTGAGCCCTCTAGATCGATCAGGAGCTGTCTGCTGCACACTTCAGAGGGTCTTGGGAGCATGAGTCGCACTGGCTAAGGGTCTTTTGGAGTACTACTGCCAGTTTAGCTTCCCATGGAGAGAATCTAGTTCCTCCGCATTAAAACAACCCTGAGGACTCAGCCCTGTCCCCAGTAAATATAGACTGCCAGGGCTTCAAAACCAAGGTGCTGCTCTGAGCCAAGATGCTAATGTCGGCACAACCTAATGAGGTCTATTCTTTCCCTCTAAAACTAGTGGGGCAAGTGTCTGTCACCCTTAGGGAATCAACACATCAAGCAATAAAGAAAAATGATAAAATAAAAGCGTGCAAGGGCAAGAAGCCGCATAAGTATTCCTTCCGTCAGCGATGACTCACATCAGCGCCCCGAGTGAGCGGTGCGTGGGCACTGCCATCCTGCCACACGAAGCAGAGCTGTTCAGGAGACAGACTTCCTCAATGAGTTTCCAGCCTCCTTACCTTTGACATCTGAGGATGGCTCCATACATATTTTATGAGCTTGGATGTTGTCTTTTCTAACTAAGTAAAAATAACTTGCAAACTCCAATAACACAATGAAAAAGAAAAAGTGAAATCAATCCCTTTTAAATATATTTTCTTGCAGTCATTACTTGAATATTGATTTTTAGTGAGATCTTCCAGAACAGTACATTTTGACCTGCCTATCCTTAACTGCTATGACTGAGATACAGTTTGTTTAAAACCCAGATTTATCTAATTAGATGGGGTATATAGGGTATATAGGATGTGATCTCCTGGAGTTGAAAAAAGGTCATACATTCAGAAAAAAATGAGAGGAATTTGTTCTAAATTATAGACATTACAACTTTAAAAGGTCTTTAAAGAATCATTTTCTAATCTGGATGCTTGTAAATAGTTTTCAACTCTGAACTATAATAATTACTGAAATAAATGGTCAGGTTTAAGTGTTTAATGGAAAACTTTAAAACTTGTTTCCTTCAATTATATAAAAGTCCTCACTTTTCATGCCTCAAAACACAAACCCTTATCTTTCAGATACCATTAGAGCCATCTATTTGTAATACTCAAGATATCTTATGCTTCAGTCATCCATTGTTTTTTAAATGTGTGTGTGGACCTGGGAACCATTGCATCTAACAAAGGAAAATAAACATTTTAAGTAAATAAATAAATAAGCCAAGCAGAAAGTAAAAAAAACCACAATGCAGGCTATAAGGGTAATTTTAATTACACTGTCCAAAAAGAGAAATCAAGAAATTTTTTGAGTAAGATGATGAAAAAAAAAATTAAAATTCAATACAGTCCAAAAAACATTGCTGGAATAGTTAGGGCTATGATTTTGATTCATTGATTAGTGTCTTGGATCAAACTGAGAGTTAGAGCTCTGCTCAAGGAAACACCACAGCTGTTCTGATTTTCATGGGCTCAGAGAAGCAGGACTTCAGAGATCATTACATCCTTGAATGCATACACAGCTGCAGAGGGAACAAAGCTGGTGCAAGGACTAGAAGGAATGGCTGAAAACTCTGGGTTTGCCTAATTTGGAGAGAAGAAGGCTGAGGGGGACCTCAGTGCTCTCTGCAATGCTCTCCTTCCTGAGGCGGTGATGTGGAGGTGCTGATCTCTTCCCCCTGGAATCTAGTGACAGGACACATGGGCATGGCTCAAAGCTGCACCAGAGGAAGTTTAGACTGGACATTAGGAAGTATTTCTTTACCAAGAGGGTGGTAAAATGCTGGAACTGACTTCCTTGGGAGGCGGTCAATGCCTCAAGCTCGAGCTCAGCTTTTACTTTTCTAACTGCATCTCTGCATGCCCAGCCAATGCCCTTGGAGTCCTCAGTGGGTATTTGTTCACATTTCCATGTCTGGTGCATCTCTCTTTTGGTTTCGAGTGGGCTCAGAAGCTCAGAAGGGATCACTGGCTCTGGCTACTTCCCTTACCTCTAAAGAGGATGAACTGTTTTTGTGCTTCCAGAAGCATGTTCTTGAAAAACTCCCAGCACTCACTGACTTTTTTTTTCTCCATGGAAGTTTCCCATGGAATGCCTCCCAGAGCTGAAGTTTGGTCTTTAAAATCTAAAACCTTTTTCTTGGTACTATCCTTCAGTGTGCTCAGCAGGATCCAAACTTCACAATATTTTTATCATTGCATCCAAGGCTATTGAGCTATTAAGAGCTTTAAATATTCAAAAGTTTAAATTCTCTACTTCTTTTGTATTATGTATTTATTTTTATTTATGGAGGTTATCTAGGGACTGTTTGGCCTGAAGAGTAGAAAGCTCCAGGGGATATGATCAATGGATATAAATACTTTATAGGGGAGAATGAAGGAGTCACGGTCTTCTGAATGGTGTCCTGTGACAGGACAAAAGGCAACTGGAACAAATTAAAACACATGAAAATGCATCTGAACACAACAAAACACTGTTTTGTTATCAGGTCAAACATGGGGATCATGTTGCCTGACTGGACCTGATGTTGGGTGTTCTGCTCTAGTTGGCTCTGATTGAGCAGGAGGATTGGACTAGATAATTTCAAAAGGTCCTTCCTGATATAGAGGATTTTCTGATGCTGTGATTTGGAGAAAAAATTCTCTCCTTCTTTGAGAATTTGCTAGTACACTATTTGAAACCAGGTCTCCAGTGTGCTGGTTTTGGCTGGGATAGAGTTAATTTTCTTCACCATGGCTAGTATGGGACTACATTTTGGATGGTTTTGTCTAGGAAGTCTGACAGGATAATTTTCAAATATTTCATTAAGACAGTGAGAACAGTCCAGCCAATAATAAGCACTTAAAAAAATCAAATTCATTGTATTCATTGTATTAACAACTAAACAATGATGAATTGGTTCTTAATGAAAACATATTCAAAATTATTTACAGTTTTAGAATGAAAAAAAGACAA
>NW_008238632.1:3669468-3689372 GCF_000691975.1 Corvus brachyrhynchos
ATCTGTTTACCATTGTTTTTATTATCCCACATGGCTCCCCCCTGCTTTTCCTTGCCCTTAGCCCTGGCCACTCCCTCGGGCTCTTCCTATTGGTTCCAGTACCCCAACTCCACCCATGTACTGCCCCTGTGATCTGACAAAACTCCCCTGCACCCACATCATGAGGTCTTTGTGTTTGGGGGTTGCTGAGACAAGATGTAACCCTTAAAGGTCTTCTGGACCCTTATGGAGCGGCCCTTCTCGCCTCCTTTGCCGTCACTGTGTTGTAGAGCTGATAGCTGCCGGAGCAAAACCGCGGAGCCGTCCGAAATGGACTGCGGGAGGATGGGATGGGTGAATGCCCTAAGCAGCTCCACTGAGCTCCCAGGGAAAGCTGCAGCTTGCTAAACGAAACCTAGCACTACAACAGCTGTCAGTTCTAGAGAAAAAGATTAGTTTATTTTGTATAGGAAAGCTATTATTTCTTAGTCATAAAAAAAATTTAATATATGTCTGGGTTTATTTTGCACCATATTCACCCTCAATTTTCTAGTGTTTGAATGGTTAGTAATTCTAAATGTTCAGAAGCACACTTAAGTAGAAGATGTAATGCCTCACAGATGTTTAGCTGTTGGTGTTTTTCTCTTTTAGTTTTGGGCTGGGTTTTTCTCCTTTTTTCTTTTGGCTAAATACTCCAGTTATTCAGTTTTATTCCTTATTTCCTGAGTTAGCATAACTCCTATGCATGGTGTACTGAGTATATTGTTTGGTTAAAATTTACTTGGGAGCATAGAGTTAAGTTCATTCCAAAGGACGTAAACAATGGCTTTTCTATGATTCCACAGAAACTAATTTTGTTTTTCTAATACAATGCGTACCATAATACCAGAAACATGATTAGTATACTCCAATTGTAATACTTTTATCAGCTAGAAGTGAATCGCATATATTCCAGCCTCGTTTAACACAGTTACTGATTTTCAAGGACTATGAGCTAATCTCTAACTCATTAAAACATTGTAAAGCATGAGGAATAAATGAAATTCATTTGAAGTATTCATCCATAAATTCTTAATTTCTTTAGCTTGACTAATGCCTGGCTAGTGTCTAAATGAGTTTAAGAACAGGCTTTTAACAAGATCTATCAGCCAGAGTCAATTTTTAGCTCTCTTCATGCCACAGGTCTGGAAATTTTGCTGTGAGGTTCTTGACTCCCTGCCCAACAGCTGATCAGCTGGATCATTTACCAGGCTGATGTTATCACAAATAGGAGAAAGAGAAAAAGCATCATATGAGTAGTAGAAGCATACAGCCAAGCAGGTTCTTTCAACAGCAGAGCCTGTTATCTTCAGAAGGTAATTTCAGATATGAAAGGTGCATAGCAGTAGAAAAATGCAAAAATGTCCCATGGCTTGGAAAGTTCTTGTTTATGAATTTTGGATGGTAAAATGCATATTTCTCTTGGCAGCTGGAGAGCTTCTGGAATTATACATTGTTGAGATGCAGGGAAAAAAAAGGATTTTTGATATCAAGTAATCTACTTTGGCATTCCCTGTTTTTCACAGTATCTGTGCTTGATTACAGTTCAGAGCAGAAAGCTAAAATGAAATTAAAACAGTAAATTGTGGACTGGATGTAAACAGCAGGTTTCTGGGTCCTTGAGGTTGTGAGCAAAAAAAAAAGTTAGAACTGACCAGAAATTAAAGTTATTGTTAAAATCTGAAACCAAAAATAATATTTACACCCACCCTACTCTACCCCTTCTCTTTGTTTCTCTTAGCTCTTATTGCTGAGCATGATGTCATATGATATGGGGTATCCCTTTCATCAGTTTGGGTCAGCTGTCCTGGCTATGTCCCCTCCCAGGCTCTGGATCACCCAAAGCCTACTGGCCTTTGTGGAGGAGTGTGCCAGCACTGCTCAGCAGTAGCCAAAACATTGGTGAGTTATCAACTTCCTCCCAACAACAATTCCAAAGCACAGCATTATGAGAGCTGCTATGGGGAAAGCTAACTCCATCCCAGACAGACCCAATACACTCAGGTTTCGTCTACTCATTCCTGCAAATATGTTTTTTTAAACTGCATTTCTTTTTTTATTTTCCTTATTTCCTGTTATGCTATTTTGAATCTAGAAAATTAGAAAAATCAACACTTTCTGAAAGAGTCAAAATGTATGTCTATTTCCTTTTTTGAGAAAATCTTCCCTTAGGAAACAGGAGAGGGTTTTTTTCAGAAATCAGTATTGTACTCAACCATTACATGTCAAAGACAAAATTGCAGGGTGTTGGGAAAGGTGACAGGAGGGCAAACAGATCTGCAGTCTGCATACAAGATGTTCTGCAAATATCATGAATCCTCTAGGGCCCCTGAAATCACATAAGATGACTGTAGCTAAAAGCTGAATTTACTCATTTTTGGAAAGAAGACTGTTCTGACATTGTTTCCAGCTTGTTCCATGTGAGACTTCTGGCAGGAGTTGTCATGTTTAATTGTCGTTGTTGCTGTAGTTTTCTCACCATTTAATACCTTCATCTTAATTTCTGGTGACTTAAAGCAACTGTCTTCACATTTTGGTCATAGTAGAATATTTTTTAACAGCATCTGTCATCAGCTCTGAAACAAGCAATCCCTGAAATACAGTTTAGCACATTTTGAGTTTCTGCTGTGCATAATGAAAGAACATTATTCAGACTGAAATACAATTAATATCATACAGACTGAAACATCAGTTAAGCACATTTTTAACCATGATTCTGAGGCCTCTTGCACTCAGTGCTCTGTGCAAATGTAAAATTCTTTTCCTTCGAATTTCTAATACTTATGTTTGGTTGTGTGTTAGTAGAGATAAGTACTGCACTAACTTTTTGGTCACTCAGACAACCCTCAGTGCAGTCAATGGGTCAGGCAGAGCAGACAGCACCTAAGATTACTCTTTGTCTTTACTCACTGTTGAGTTCACTCTGAGCAAGAAGGCAACAGAAAACAAAGGAAAGCTGAAAATTTGACAGATGCTGCAAGTTCAAGGTATTCTGATATGGGTGTCTTTACTTTATCTCCGTAAACACACTGAGGCCCCATCAAAGTCTTTCATACTTCATCATTTGCACTTCCCCCAAAAAGTCTTCAGTGTTGACAACAAACTCCTAATGTATTGATGAAAAGCAAACTATGAACCAAGTTGTAAGTGCACCCCTCGTAGGGCTATTTTCTTCATTTTACTATACCCCATGGCTCTTTCACTGCAGCTTTTTGAGCTATTTCTTTGCGTAATGGAAGAGTACAGAGCACAGAGAAAAAAATCAAAACAGATAGACTTAACAGCAACAAATAGCTACCTTTTCATCTGGTTTTACAAAAAATTTATTTTAGACAGCATGGAAAGTCCTTTAAAGTTTTTTTAATTTTATTCATTTCCTCTTCCAGGTTTGCCTTAGGAATACAAGAAATTTTTTTTTAACTTGACTATTAATTTAGAAAAATACTGATTTAATAAAAGTATAGCAAAGTGAGAAATATTGGAAAAGTTTCATTTTTTCTTAAAAAATATATTATCATATATAATGGTTACTATTCTATTTACATGAAGTAATTTCCCTGAGAAAAAGAGGATTTCTAGAGTTCTCTATTTTTTGTTCAAACATTGATATCACAACTATTTCCTACTCCTTAAATTTTACTTAGCATATCTATACTGATTACTTAAAAGCCAGCATGGATAACAAGGCTCAAATAAATAGCAGCAAGGAGTAAAATTTAGAGTGAAATTTTTCATTTCGGAATTTTGTTAAGATTTTCTTTTGTCCCAAAATAACTGAAAAATTAAATGGTGGGAAAAAAAAAAAAGTCCTAAAATTTTGTAGAAAGACTAACTAATGTCTTCAAAATCCTGTTATCCTCATATGACCAATTCTATTTCCTGTAAAGTCAATGGGAAACACTGTAAAATTCAACAGTAGCAAATTAGTGTTTATTCATTTATATGTTTTCCTTAACTTTTCTTTCAATTTGCTTGTGATCTTTCAAAAGAAATTATTTCCTCGAGGAAAAAAATCTGATATTCCTGAACTGAGTAAGATATTTTAAATTATAAGATTTGCTGTACCTTCTTGCTGAACACAAATACATTTAATCTAAATAATTGTTATCAATTTCTTACTATTACTAAATATGCTGAATCCCTCATGTTTAAAAAAATCCATTGTGATAAAATAGTTGTAGAGCAAAATTAGATAAGCATTGAGTGATGGAAATGACTAGTGAACTCATTAAAAGATAATAGATATAAGGGAGATGTTAAGACTATAGAAGTTCTGTGGTATTGATTAGAAGATCAGCAATGTTTCTTTTTTCTTTTTTCCTTTAGAATATAAGTGAGTTCTGGGGTTTCCTCTGTGCTTTTACACACATAGTCTAATTGCTATGTGTAGTGGTTTGATGGAGTCTTTTACTACTTGAATTATTTCTATTCTGAAGAGGCAGAACAAGTGACAGTGAAATGGAATAAGTATTTGCACAGCAGGAGCAGAAAATTGCCTGAAGCTCTTCCAGGTCCAGCTGTGAGGAAATGCATCTGCTTGGCTAAGTAGAGTCAGATCAGTATTTAGATATAAATATTTTAGAGAACAAGACTCAGAAAATAGTGTGGGGTAAGCACCAACTGAGCTTAATGGTGATGAATATGTGGTGCTCTCACCTTGGAAATGGCTAACTTTTTTGAAAGAGAGCAAATTAAAAAATGTACAATGTGTCAAGTCTCTATCTGACCTGTTGTGTGCATGTCGGATTTTTCCGTCTACACCTTATGCCACAGAAACTTCGTTTTGGTTGCCTCCTTGTTTTTAGAAAGCAACTTTGATGACATATGATCAATTTTTTAAATCTCTGAACATAAGAAATATTCACAAACCGGTAGTAATATCAAATAACAGCAAAACAAAATAATTTGTACCGTAAGCTGATGATTCATAACATTTAAGACATACATAACTGAATGCTGCTTCAACAAATATAACTCCTGAAGAATATGAGTATTTGATATTTGCAGACATTTCATTTATTAAATAGCTTAATGTCCAATGTATTCAGTAGAGGAAAGAAAATTCTCTTTAAAAGACTGTTGGAAGGCAAAATTTTCTGGGCTTGAAGAACTTTTAATAAACCTTTTTCTCCACACAGATTGTTGATATAATTAATATTGATATATTAGGAAGAGCTGCTTCTTGAACACATTTCCTATCTGCATGTGGAACACAATTAATCTAGCTCAGGAGCTTAAATCAGAGTAGAAAATCCATACAAAATAGCTTCTAGTCTGGCACCCAGTAAGGTCATAGCTGGTAAGAAAATATAAGTAAATATGCAGCACTATGAAGGAAAGAACAGCTAACTTCAGGATGGCATGCAAGACTGCTTTGTTAGAGAGGACACTCAAATGCAGTGACGGCTCACTGAGGATCACCATTGGTTCATTCTGGTTTTGGAAGAGGAAAGTCCAAGTGCAGCAGAGAAGTAGTGTGAATGGAAGAATCCAGAAGGTGATGCTGGCACACAGAATGAGAGTTTCTGCCTCATGCCTGCCCAAAACTAACTTTAAATATGGCAGGGGAAACAAATATAGAAGTAACTAGAAAACAGATATCTTCTAAATAGCAACTGACAACCCTAAAATGAAAGGGCAGGTCAAGGGATTTAAATGGAATAAATGGGAAACCTTTCAAAATGGAAAGAACAGGTAGTCGAAGTCTTAATAAATGCAAAGTTTCATTTAGTTGAGTGATTTGATATGATTTCCCAGATATTAAATTATATCTTAGCCCTGATGATGTATGAAATTTTCATGTCCCTGAAATCCAAGCCCATGCTCCCCATCCTGTGGCTAGACTCAAATATGCTGCTTTCGAGGCTAGACTCAAATATACTGCTCATGGTCTTCGTTTCACTTCCCACTTCACTGACTTCACTTTTTAAAAAGAGAAGATTTCTTTTTTTTTTAAAGAGAGGGAGAAATACATATATTTTGTGTGGAGACTGAGTTGTTAGACCTGTTCAGAGCAAACTTCCATGTTCAAACATCTCATAGCATGTAGCAGAAAGAAGAATCCCATTTCCACCAAGAATAACACAAAATGTGAAATCATTAGGCCTTGTAAAGTCAGCATTTCTATTCATGTTGAGATAGCTAGATACACATTATAGGAAACCATATAAGCAAAGATGAAGAGTTAAGATGTATTCAGGATTGAACAATGGCTGAGTATGAATTGTCAAGATCTTTATAAAACACCTATTTTCTATCCTGCTCACATTTTAGGAAATAAGTTCTGAAAACTCTAAACTAATCATATAGGGTTTTTTTTTTCATTCTTAATTTTCTAAATATACACTTTGGTTTAGATTTACAACAGATGAAAGCTGGTAGATAACAACTTTTTCTCCCTCAGTCACATTTCAGTAAGTGAAGCTATTTTTTCATACACACTGTCTTCTTTTCCATTCTATCTCAGCTCTGCACACACTGTTTTCTTCAAACACATTCATAACAGCATATGACATGGAAAAGAAGTCCACCAAAAGCATTGCAGTCATTTGCTCTGAGACACCACAATTCTCCAAAAAGCAAAGAGGACCAGCCTTTGCTATGCAGACCAGATAGGTGAATCGTTTATATTTCCTGATCTGCCGTAGCAGCTGGGTGTCATTGGACACGACTGGTATTACTTGGACTGTTTTGAATATCAGCCAGGCACAAACAGATGAAGGATGATTGCTTAGAATTTTAAGACATGAGCTAAGCAGTTTAAGTGAGGTAGCCTCCTTACCCATCATTTCCCTGTGCAACAATGCCTTTTTCTTCCCTTTGTTGAATCAGAGAACCAAGCCAAGCCCAAAGCCAAAACCCCCACCCTCTCAGATTCAAATAGATTATATTTTTCAGTTAACAGTATGACATTTTAACCTCTGAAGTACTGAATCCTAAATAGCCATCTTTGGTACATTTTACAGGATATTGCATGTCCTGAAGGAAACCTTTGTTAGTATTTATTTACAGTGTTTCCCACGACTAGAGAGTGAAAGCAACTCGGGATTACTTATTCTAAATATTTTGGTTTTCCCTAGCTAGAAATATATTACTTCAAATATGCATTCCTTCAAAATTTGTCTGTGTGAAGGGAATGCCAATTGATTTTCTATAGGAGTGGTGTCTCAAAAACAAAGCAGTTACTGACACATTTAAAGCTTCAGCACAAACACAAGAGATTGTATGACCACAGAGATTGATCTATTCTATTTTCTTTCATTAAACATGTTCCTCTAGGTCCCTTCTAGGAAAAATAATGTGGAGACAACTTTTGATGTAAAGTGAATAAAATGAGGATTTTAGGCTTCACAGCCATAAATCTGGTATATCTGAAGAGCAGTGTAATCGATTCTAAAAGTAAAAAAAAAAAAAAATACTCCCATATTTCTTCAGTCAAGGTGTATTTATATAGCTGGAATTAATAAAAAAATCGTCAATAACTTTGGTAGAGATTTGTTCTTTGTCAGTTCTTTGAGAAATTTAGAAAAAAACCAGCATTAAGGGGCACACCATCATTTTATCTTCAGTTACAGATTACAGTTAGTTTTCTTAACCTGGGATTCAAACCAAAACATGTTTTCTTGTTAACTAAAGTGAGCTAATAAGACATATATGTAGCCAGTGAAAAAATGTTAGGGTTTTTTCTCACCAGCCAGCCCACAAGCAAAACGAGGTGTTTAGTCCTGTCGGGAGGCAAAGTGGATATATATTCTGAATTTTCCTCCAGACAAATACATTGTGTTTTCCTCCAGATCTGCTAAGAAATCCTTCCATAACTCCTTTTCCCATTCAGCCTGCTGTGAACAGTATGTAAGACTAAGAGAAAACATTTTGTTACCATCTTTCCCTCCTTTAATACTGTTATTTAAAGAAATACTAGGATTGAAATGCAATAGCTTCACAATATTCCCCAGAAACTTTGTCATCACATACTGTAAACCATATGTCAAACCAAAATTAACTTTACAGATTTCTTCAGTTTACATTCTCTGTAACTTAGTTGTAACTGAAATGAGAACTACTACATATCCAAATTCAGAATGCTGTTGTCAAAATCACTGGCTTTGTCATAGATTTATGCTTCATCTGCTGCAGTACCATAAATTAAAAAGTAATATAAATTAAATTTAATTTCAAAATAAAATGACACTACACCTAACTACACCTGACAGAATTGTAGCATCATTTTTCTGTTTTATTTTCCTCCTTGTCAAAAACTTTATTTCATATTGGGAAAAAAAAAATTCCCTTTTTGCCTAAGTCATGAATACTGAATTTGGTTTTTAATTTAGTAGTTTGATAATCACAATCCACGTAGGGTATATAAGCATGCTACTCTCATATTTCATACCAGTTTAAATATGCCTCTGCAATTAAAAATATAGATAAAAATGTATAAATCCCCTTATCTCCTGTCTTTTCCTGTGAGCCACTTCAGGCAGTTTAATATTCTATTAAATTCCATGGGAGTGTCTATGTCTATACATAAGATATCTAACTTTAAAAAAACCTTGAGATTAGTGCCAAAACAATATAGTCCAGTACAAATTGGTGAAATTAACTTTCTGTGTGAGGGGGTGGCAAAATCCACTCCTATTTGGAAATGTTCAATCTGAGAGTAGAAGTTCATCTACCCTAGAATACTTTTGCTTCTTTGCATTGTTTGGAAAAAAAATACTGGGCAGTGTTGGGCAGTCCTACCTGTACAGACACTCTCTACTACCTTATGTCCTTGTTTTCCCCATCTTCTCTCCTATGCATGGGAAAACTAAAGAAGGTCCACACGTTCTTTAATGACCCTGGATAAATCTTGTCTCAGAAGCTGTTAGGCAACACAAAGATACTTTATGCACTTTCAGTAACAAGCTGTCTCCAGCATTTTTTAATTCTGAATAGCTCATCCTCGTTTAAATACTATTTTAATCCAAACTATTTTGCATAATCTCATTGGATCATAAGACAGATGTTGCTTGTTCACACAACCAACTAATTACAAACAGATAACAAACATCCAAATCCAGAAATAGTCAATGCGTATATGTAAAAAGCCAGTCCTTACCAGTTTCCATCACTGTGATGAGGTTTACATTTAATGTTGTGTACCTGCTTAGAAGAATATATTCCAACATCAGTATCTTTTTTTAAATCTATTTAAAGGGGTTTTCAGACTGAAAAATTACTGGTTGAATGGGTCATTCTTTTTCCCAGAAGTCATCTGCAGATAAATGTACAAAGATGCTCTCTGTTATGAGATATACCCTGTGTTGATATTCCGTAATTCAAAGTTATTGAATCACGGTGATTCAAATGACACGGTGCTGATACCAATAACAGAAGAATAAGATAAAAATCCCTGTCAAAGGAAATAGATTTTTAATCTGGTTTTGGCCTAGTTTCATAACGGAAATATGTTTTTGCTATCATACTGTCAGCCAACAAACCAATCCTAAAAGTTCAAGTAATTTTGGTCATATTCAGCCAAGCTATTCTTTCGAAGATTAGCAGTTAGGTGAAGGAAAGATGTTAAATTATCTGAGGGAAGGCAGGCAGAGCTGCCATGGTATGTTCCACCTAATAGCAGCTGGCCAGAGAACCACTGTTGACAGTGCTGGTGACAGAGCTCTAGGAAAGCAAAATTGAGCTGCATGTTGTACAGTTAGGGTATCTTAGAAGATCTGTCCAAAAGAGAATCTTGGGAAACTAGGGCACACTGGGTACATATCTGAAAGAAATGAAGCTTTGTCTGATCCAGAAGTGACTCAATGATCCGGGAGGGTTAAAATTTCTTGAGCTAAAGTAATCATGGGTGTTTAACACATAGTTACACTTGAAAATCTGAAAAATATTTCACAGTGGAATTCCCTTTAGGCCTCTGAACATGTGTCTGAATTGTTTATACAAGACTTCTGAGAATTAGATTATAACCAAAAGATAAAAAAAAAAAAAAAAAAAAAAAAAAAAAAAAAAATCAGCAGAACTATTTAAATTATTTTCTAAAGTTTTTTTTAGCATTCATTTTGGATTAGAGGAAGATACCTGCTAAGCACAACTATGGTTATTAGAGAGAGAAAAATGTTGTTTGGCTTTTATTGCAATAGATTCCCAAAGTGTTTTCCATTCAAACATATCTATTAAATAGTCTGGTGACTCCACTAATGGCAAGATATTGCCTCTTCTTTCCACTCTAAACAGGAGAATTTTAAAAATTTTTCTGAAAATAACTCAGAATTTTAAAAAAATCTTTGAATGGGCTGTTTCTCTGTACCTTGCAATAAAAATTCCAGCAAACCTTATTCAGAGTAACCAAGACAAATAACAATTTGGCACATGACAATTTTAGAACCATTTTGATACTCAAAACATGCAGTAAAATCTATAGCAAGGACTTGCCCATATTTTCTTCCCACTAATGAAACACAGCTTTCTGTGATAGTGTTCGTCTGTTAATCTTAGTTGCATTCAAGGGGCAAAAAATGTGTCAGGTGGGTGTCTACTTTTCTTGGGGTGACTTGATGTTGTATTCCCTATTGCTGCACTACGCCCAGAAATTTGTATAAAATCTTTTCTGTGCCTTTAAACTGAGCCTGAGAGGGGAGAGAGAAAAGTGTAATTTTCCAAAGCAGTTTGTTTTCATGTTCCGAGGACACAGAGATAAAACCTGTCTGCTTCTGCAGAGCGAGGGTGGGGAAGCAGCCTGCTTGCTTTCCAGCCAGCTTTCCTCCAGTTTTTCAGCTCCTTTTCCCCCGAGGGGTTGAACCTTTTGTTTTCCTGGGACTTCATTTTTTTCCCTTTTCTCTGCTGGACTGTTTCAACATCAGAAGGATGTATGTTTCAACATACATCAGGAGGAATTTCCACCTAGGCCTTGGCCCTGGAGGGGGGCCCACCACCCTGTCCCAGCTCCAAGGAGAGGGAGAGAGAGACTACGGAAGGACTCTGAAATTTTCCCAGGTTTTTCTCTCCACAGCAAGAGGTTTTATTATTTAGCATTATTATTCTTTTCCTGTGTGTTTGTTAAATAAATAGTTTTTATCTCTTTCACTTTCCTTCGAGGAAAATTCGATTTTTCCTGAACCTGGTGGGGGAGGGGTGGTTTGTAACCTGCCTTCTCTCAGAGGATATATTTCTAAATTTGGCCAAACCAGCACCCTACTGTGTCACTCCAAGCATGGAAAAGTCCTTGAAGTACAACGTATGTTAGACACTGAATGTGTAAAAGGTCAGAATCATTAAGCAAAACACCCTGGTTTAGTTTAGAAAAGGTGATTCCTGGAGGCACTTCCAGTCTGAGAAAAAGACCACTTTTTTTTAAGAAAGATTCCTATACACTCTCCTTTGTCAAGTTGATTTAAACTTCCCTAAAACACAGAGTAATCAAGACTTGGAACTGATTCAACTACCTTTTAAAGATTTTTTTCTATCCATTTTATATCATGGAAACTCCCCAGCTAAAGGCAAAAGTCTTAATGAGTGTGGGTGCTTGCTGTCTTTCTGTTTTATAGATATTGAACCCAGAAGGATTCAATTTCTCTCATGCTGCATTCACTAAGCATTTGCAACTACCCATTGTGTCCCTGTTCACATCTTTCAGCTGGTAATATAATCCTGAGCTGATGCTAAGCACTTGCATGCCTTTACCCACAGTGCAAAGTCAATTATTTTCTTGGATCCTCACAGGGCACATATGCTCTATTACAGTTTTGTGAGTTTACTTGCTCACATGAAGCTTATTACAGCAAGTTTTGTGTGTTAAAAAGTTGTGTATAAAATATCCCTTACAAGTTACATTTTTGTTGAGTAGGTGGGTGCTAGGACTAGATAGCTCTTGATGAGTACATGTTTAATGTCACAGAACTTTTAAAGGTGCCCTCCAACCCAATCCGTTCTACAATTCCATGACTCTGTGACGTGTCAGAAAGTTGGTTCAAGACATAAGACACACATCTCAAATACTTTGTCAAGTCTGAGTCAGAGCTGCTGCCAGTTAAGTGTCTGGATAGAGACAAAACTTGTGTAAGGCATACATAGAAGTCTGCTGACCAGCAAGCACAGACCCCTAGCAGCAGCATCAAAGAAGAGATACAATTAACAAAAAATTCAGCAGAACTATATTTTCTTAAAAATTGAAACACACCCAGAGCAAGGCTGGGATTCTAAATCCTACAATAATTTAGAATGAATGGGAATTTTAAAAGTTATCTGATCCAGCCTCCAAGGTGCACATTCTAAAGTCCCAGTTTGCTGCGAGGCCAACCATGATGATTCAGCTCCAGCATTGGGGCCTTGAGTTTTGAAGATGTCCAAGGATGCAGTTTGCACAAATTCTCTGGCACCTATTCCAACGTTTCACTACCTCAGATCAAAAAGCAAAATTCAAAATTTCATCTTCTGCAAGTGGAGATTAAGGACTTATACTAGGTCACTGTGCAAGTACTCCATAAATTTCTTATACGTGGTTTTATTCACAGGAGGCGCTAAACTCATGGTAGAACTCATTTTGCTAAGTCCTCTTTTTTCTGTGAAAAGCTAACTTTCTCTACGGATACAAAATAGAAAGCATTTCTCATTATGAAAGATTTCCTGGAGAAATAAACAGTGATATTGCTGTTCTATGCAATGGGAATAATTTTTGTTTCAGTGGATCCTTAAAGAACTACTTATAAACCTCCACTGTGTCTGGAAAATAACTGCACTGTAATATTTGATGAAATTTTCTAGGACCTGTCTGAAACTTGATGTACAGTACAAACAGTGAAAGGAATTTCTCCTAAATTTCAGTTTGCTTTTATAATGTTAATTATACAACAAAATTATTACCAATTTGTTATCAGAAAATGGTATTTATGCAGAAGAAAAAATCAGACACAGTGAATAGGGATTTCTTAATTTGTTTATGGCCTTAAAAAATGTGTGTATGCTTTTGAATAAGACTAGCTAATGAATGTGTTCCATTTTGCACTCAGAAATACAAACAATAAATTCTTAGATCTACACTAATGATTCTGTGTCTGTTACTTCAAAGATCAAATAAATACTGGAAGGTTCCTCTGACAGTAACTAGGTTTATTTATTTATGTATTTATTTGTTAACAAACAGCACAGAAACTTTGGGTAATCCTTAGCACATTTTTATTGCAAAGTGAGTGATATTTAGGTATTTAATTCAGCTATTATTTCTCCAACCTCCAAGCTGCCCAGAGAAAATCTTTATGCTAAAGAACTCTGAATGATATGAGGAGAAACACTTTCCTTGGTACAACTATAATACTTGCTTAGATTTACCAGCTGACACATGAAAATGATTTAAGGACTGAATTACTTCAGATTAGATCATTAATTGGAGTTGGTGAAATTACTTACAAAAATGCCAAGGAATTCAAAATTTTACAGTATGCAAAACTCTATCAGTTATTTTTTTATATATTATTTGTCTTCTATACATTCTTTGTGTTCCAAAGACATTTGTATCAATTGAAATCAAAGGTTCTGTCTGCAGCTGAGATAATTTTGTGGATTGCACATCTGACTTTTAGAAATCAAGAGTTAAGGGTATCTTTTCAGAGGACAGTGAGGGCTAAGATGTGTCAGACTTTTGAGAGCTTGGATATTTATGAGTTGAGGCATTTAGCTCTGGGTATTTCAGATTGGAAAATATGAGTTCGACTGGCTGATAAACACAGAGGTAAAAAATCAATGCTTACAATTCCTTTGTTACCATGACAACTATATAACTAGCAACAGTGAATTATATCATTGTAACACCAAGAAATATTTTAATTGGTAGAGTTATTTCTAAATTACACACAAGCCATTAAGCAACAAGACAGTGGACAAGGGATCTTATTGTTGATTCCACGGCACTGAGAAGAGGTAATGAGACCTGACATGACCAAAAAATCAAAACCTGCTGCTCTCTGGGGATGATCATGCTGATAGCGCTAGCTGGAATGAAAGAAAAGCCTGAGCTCAAACGCTATGTGTGCACATGGCAGCTGAGCCACGTGAAAGGGGAACAGGAGATACTTGAGCCACTGTCACAGAAATGGTTTGTACTTGGACACAAAAGGTATTGCCTGCCAAATAAGATTAGCAAATCACAGAATCATAGAATTGTTTGGGTTGGAAGGGACCTTAAAGATCATCTGGCTCCAACCCCCTGCCATGGGCAGGGGCACCTTCCACTAGACCAGGTTGCTCAAAGCCCCATCCAACCTGGCCTCGAGTAATTCCAGGGAATAAAAAAAGATAAGTTATGTCTAACTTCAGAAACTACTATTTATCTTATGATAATTAAAAGTATTTTGAAAAAATACATCAAATGGTTGCTATATGTTAGGCAAAATGTCACAGCAGCCAGCCACAAAAGAAAACTCATCAGCATTATGACTTTATCACTGTCATTTCCTATAACCTCTCTCTTTTGTCAGACCTGACTTGACACTACATGTGATTTCAATTCAGATTTGTATTCCCTGCCTGTTCAATCTTTAGTTTCCACAGGATTCACTGAGTATCAGTACTGCCTTTCTATAGGAAATTAAGTAAGCATGACTTTATTTGAGTTTGAGGACTAAAAAAAAGAGGTTCAAAATTTCATGTGAAGTAAAACAAAAAAAAAAAAAAAGACAGAAGTTCTGAAATTCGGTGTAGTGATTTTTGTGTTTGCAATTTTGTATACAACAATAAGAAATCATAATCAAAAATTTACTAAAAATAAACCCCGGAATATTTCCCTTTAAATAAAGTCATTATCAAATATTTAAATCTTGTTTAAGTACCTAGTAAAAAAGATTTTTTTCAGCTATGTTCAGCTAACGAATAAAAAAAATCCTAAAATTTGAAAATAGAAGTATATGGCCTATAATTCTTAAAGCATACACTGCAGTTTTCTGTCTCTTGAAATAAATAAACTCTATATTTTATAGTATCATTATGTTCTTATTTTTATCTATTTCTTGCTAGACAGACCTTAGAGCAAAGAATGAGACTATACTTGGTTTTGATTCTTTGAAAAGAAAATGAGAAATAGCATCTAGAAAAATGTATTGTGTTATACAAATCGATATTTTACACCTCTAGAAGAAACCACTGGTCTCTTCTTTACTGCAAGGGAGGGTTTCTGTATCAAGTTTGAGTTGGCTTAAAATATTGGTTTGACATAACAGAAATAATTAAATTTTCCTTCACTAGAAAACTTTATTACATTTTTTTGTCTTGAGTGAAAGAGCCTAAAAATATTGGATTGAATTAGTTTAGTAAAACCGACACGACTTTGAGGGAAACTAGATTTATATTTAGTTTTGTCAAAGAATTCTTTGCTAAGTAGTTAGTTCTGTTCCCTTAGATTACAGTAGCTCACTTCACAGTCTCTGCCCACCACTTCCAGTAATCCAAACCACCAGTGACTTTGCAACCTGATTTTTGATACAGAAACATGAGGGGATGACATAGGTTTTTAGAGTTATTTTACTCAATTTTACTCCTCTTTTTACTGTGACAACCACCATTCATAAAAGTCATGCTGTCTTTGAAAAAATCTGATAATAATTCTCATTTAAATATTGTTAGTGTGGCATCGTCAAGCAGACTGCTCAGAACTTTGCTTAATCTTCCGGTAATAAAATCTTGTTGACCATATAAAAAGCTGTTTCAATAATGAGCATAATCTGTCCTTTGAGACTGTTGGATACATATAAAAGGTATAAAGCTTTGTATGCTCTTTTCAGGAGATAATCAACTTCTGGTTTTAGGAGTATTCAGTGGAATGTTTTTTGATCCCTGGAAGATGCTTCTGATACCATGAAAACCACACTGACCAAATCTCCTTCATGAACATTTATCCAGGCAATTCTTATCTTCACAGATTATCACAGTTTACTATGAAGTCATTCTGGCATAACACTGCAAGAACATTTAATCAGTGTGGGATGTAAAATGTAATAGCTCACTCACTCAACCATACTTTATTACATCTCCACTGTGTGGTTTACAGTAGTTTCAATTTGTTTTAATGGCCAATTGAAAACTTTGGTTTCATCTCCTAGGACAATTTCCATCCACCTCCAATAGGATGTTTCCTCCCAAAATCCAGTTAGATTTTTAAAAATTTATATTTCTGTAGTAACCTTCATTGTTTTGATAAAATACACCAGACACAGCAAACAAAGGCTCTTTCATCTAACACTTCCTCTTGTATGTCATCACCTGATGAGGCAATATCCTTGTTGGGTTGAAATAAATATATGTCAAGTGTATTTTATTCAGGTTCTTAAATCTGCTAGGGACTGGGTCTTTTTCCTATTTGCCTTTTTTATTTTTTTTATTTGGTTGGTTGGTTGGTTGTAGTTTTTTCTGGTTTTTGAGAACTCTGGGGAAGTAGGAGGAGCCACAGGAAATTCCTACTGGAGAGCTGAATAGGGGAGATACCCCAAGGTATTAATCTGTGCAGCCTATGTACTTCTGCATAAATTTTTTGTTGATGTACCAAGAGCATCATATAGACATATCTGACAAAATTGAAATAAATATAACAGTGTGGATGCAAAAAATACTGGAAAAATCGACACAGAATTTGATTAAAATCAAAATTATTCAATCAATAATCATCCAACTTGTGATGTTCTCCAACTGTTTTACACACTAAATATAGCATTTAGTGTGTGTAATGGTAATTTTTATCTGAGCATTGCATTATAGTGCTGTATCTCCTCTATCACTGCCTCCTTATGTCAGTAAATTAACTTATTCACATAGTCATGTGCCGTCTCTGAAAGACTGAGGACATTCCTCAAGTTCACTACATAATATTAATTATATTTAAGATTTATTCATTGTGGTTTGTGTTGTCTTTTTTTTTAATTTCTAAAGTGCTTTACCAATATCAAACATTAATTCAGAGCACACTAGAGATAACTGAGGCTGAAGATTGACCATTCATAATTATGTCTGGGGACTGGAATGACTTCTGAGGAAAGATCATGCATTTAAAGAGATTGTTTTTTATTTTAACCACTGGCACTTCCGTTCATTTCAAGCCGTAAAAATAAAAGAGCAGTATTAATATAGATGCTAAAATACTTATTCATGTCTTCCACAGTATCTGGGATATAAGTATGTAAGAATTTACAGCGCTATTTTTTCTAATTCTTGAGTGAATATAAATACATACTGCACTTTTTAGCAGTAAATTGTGACATTAATTTGGCCACTGTAGAAAGATAGCATATTATGTTATTCTGCCTGTTTCCTCTTCTTCCATTATTCAATACCAAGCATGTGCCTCAAATATTGAAAAGCCAAAATCACAGGTATTCATTTACAGTATTAGGGAAACAAAACAAAACAGATAACATTATCATATCATAATAGCGTTATTAAAACATTATAATACCCAGATTCACTTCAATTTTGGGATTTTTTTTCCTTATGGACCTTATATTCTACATATAGGAATAGAGAGCCCTAGTAGAACAGACATGGCCTTCTCAGGATTATTGAATTTCAGAAGTCATCTTCCATAAGGCTCCCATTACAGTTTTATCATGCGATCAAATGCCTAGCTACTCCGTAAACTCATTGTTTATGTGAAAGTACAAGGATAAGCAACACCACAGAATAACAATCAGTCAGTTTGGAAGGGATCACAGCGGATCATCTGGTCCAAGCTCCCTGCTCAAGCAGGGTCATCCCAGAGCCCATGGCACAGGATTGTGTCTAAGGGAGACTCCACTGTGGGAACCGACAGCTGATCTGAAAGTCTCACAGATTTCGACTTGGACACAATCACTGTGTACCCTTGAGAATTCAGTTTGTACCCGTGAGATTTGTAACATCAACAGAAGCACGAAGCATAAACAAAGAGGGATATGGACACCTGCAGAAGGGAGGAAACTGGCTGATATGGAGCAAGAATGTGTGCTAGTTATAGGCAACCAATAATATTGTATTGTAGTTAGCCAGTAGTAAATGAACATATAACATAAATGCTAAGAAATAAAAGAGGCTACGTAGTATTAAAGAAAGGTTTTGCCCAGAGCAGTTGGTGTGTGTGTGTATGTGTTGCGACCGTCTCAACAGCAACACTTCACAACCTCTTTGGTCAACCTGTTCCAGTGCATGGTCACAGGCACAGTAAAGAAGTTCTTCCTCATATTCAGGTGGAGCTTCCTGTGCACCAGGTTCTGTCTGTTGCCTCTTGTCTTACTGCTGGGCACCACCAAAAGGAGCCTGGATCCATATGAAGGATGAAGGCACGCTTCCTTCATATATTTATAGACATTGATATCTCAGTTGTCTCTTCTTAAGATTGAACAGGCCCAGTTTGCTCAGCCTTTCCTTGTAAAAGAAATGTTCCAGTCCCTTCATCTTCTTCACAGCCCTCCTTTGGATCCGCCCCAAAGGCTCCATGTCTCTCTTGTACTGAGGAGCCCAGAACTGGACACACCACTCCAGATGAGGCCTCATCAGGGCTGAGTAGAGGGACAGGATCGTCTCCCCTGACCTGCTGGCAGTGCGCTTCCTAATGCACCCCAGGATACCATTGGCCTTCTTGACTGCATGGGCACACTGCTGGCTCATGGACAGCTTGGTGTCCACCAGGACCCCCAGGTCCTTCTCTGCAGAGCTGCTTCCCAGCAGGTCAATCCCCAGCCTGTGCTGGTACCTGAGGTTATTCCTCCCCAGGGGCACGACCCCGCATTTGCCTATTTTGAACTTCAGACTGTTCCTCTCTGTCCCTCTCTCCATCCTGTCAAGGTTCTTCTGAAGGGCTGCACAGCCCTCTGGGGTATGGACCATTCCTCCCATCTTTGTGTAAAACTTGCTGAGCAGGCACTCTGTGCCTTCAAGTCATTGATAAGTTAAATAATACCGGACCCAGTATTGAACCTTCGGTGGTACCACCAGTGACAGGCCTCCAACCAGACACTGTGCCACTGATTACGAACATCTGGGATCTGCCACTCATCCAGTTCTCAATGACCTCACTGTCCATTCATCTAGTCCATACTTTTTGAGTTTGTCTATGAGGATGTTGTGACAGTGTTGAAAGCCTTGCTGAGGTCAAGGTAGACAATATCCACTGCTCTCCCCTCATCCATCCAGGTAGTTGTTTCATCATAGAAGGCAATCAGGTTGGTCAAGCATGATTTACCTTTATTGAATCCATGCTGAGTACTGCTAATCACCTTCTTTGTCAGCCATGTGCATAGAGATTGCATCCAGAATGAGACGCTTCATCAGTTTCCAGGGATTGAGGTCAGGCTGACTGGCCTATAGCTCCCTGGGTCCTCCTTCTTGCCCTGTTGAAGTCCAAGATGACATTTGCTTTATTCCAGTCCTCAAGCACCTCTCCTGATGGCCACAACCTTTCAAAAATGATCACAAGTAGCCTTGCTTTGGTGTCTGCCAGCTCTCTCAGTACTCATGAATACATCCCATTAGGGCCTTGTGGATGTCAAGTTTGCCTGGGTGTTCTCTAATCCAAACCTGCTTGACCAAAGGAAAATCTCCATTCACTATTCCTTTACCTTGGTCTTGTGGGTGAGAGATTACTGAGGGCTGGTGTCATAGGTTAGCAAGCATAGTCCCGGAAGGGATGTCCTTGCTAAGGGGTGCTTACAGTTTCCTCTGGGAACTGATAGAACCTATCAGCTGGCCAGTTTGAATATGGACAATTCTCTAAGCCACTTAAAGTTGTGACCACCTCTGTGATCCACATTTAAGAATAGGCAAACTCCCCCTCCAAGCTCTCTCTCGTTTCCGGTGTTGGGACAGGTGGCTGCGGGGCCCGTGTGGGGGCCAGCGGGCCCGGCCCAGGCCCTGCTTGGGCCAGGCCAGGCCGGGCC
>NW_008238632.1:3690156-3693812 GCF_000691975.1 Corvus brachyrhynchos
CATTGTCAGTGGGAGAAGGGAGGAAGGTGGGGGGAGGAGGAGAGTTCTGAAGGTGGTATAATTTTTTTTTCCCTCTTTTAGGTCTGTTAATAAACTTCTTTATATTCTTTCAAGTTTGGTGCCTGCTTTGCATTTCTCCTAATTCTTATCTCACAGAAGATAAACAGTAATGAGTATTTTAGACCAAACCACTACACTAAATTGGTGTTTCTGCCCGGTTACAAACCGAACCTGCGACAGCTGATCTTGTCAGTGATGACCAATGCAAAGAAGGCTTTCAGTAACTCTGCCTTCTCCATGTCCTCTGTTACCAGGGTCCCCTCCTCCATTTAGGAATGGGCCCACATTATCTTTGTTTTCCTTTCGTTATTGATATATTTGAGGAATCCACAATGAAATGGGCTACTGGAGATCACTACACAAGCCAATAATTTCATTCTGCTCACAAACTTCAGTGTTAGAGGAGCAGTCCTTTTTCTCGGTAACATTTTATACCTTCTGCTGTCTATAGTTGCTTGTCTCTGCCCTCACATGCATCTTCAACAGATGCCATTTTTACAACTGGATCATGCTGTGTGGGAAACAGAGGCAGAGACTTCTATAAGCATTAGTAAATTTGATTTACAGCCCTGGAAAGAACTTGGGTTGATGTAGTGGCAAAGCTGTGGAGGCTTTAAGCAGAAGAATCATAAACCTGTGTTTCTATAGTTATAAGTAAGAAAATGTATTGGGTAATAAGGTGAAGGGTTTGTAAGTATAGTAATGTGATTTTATAGTTTAAGTTAAGAATTCAGATGTTATAATAGAAGTATATGTGTGTACATGAGCTAATAAGTCATTGGTTGCGGAACAGATGCAATGCAGTAAAAAGTAGTAAAGGTGATAGGTTATAAAGTCAAAACAAAGTTTCGTGTTAATTGCTTATTGGACCAAAAAGTTATAAATTACAATGTAACTCTGAAACTCGTGACTTTCTCCATTATGGCGACTTGTTACTAAATCACGGCCTTTGAGACTGATGCCTTGTTGATTTTTAAGTAATAAATCATGGTAATCGTGATCATCCCATCTCTTGGATAATAAGGTGCCAACAAGTTAACAATAACGACAGTACTGGAATAAAAAAATCCAAGAAATATGAAAATAATAAATCTCACTTTCTTTTTATTACCATTATCTACAATGTACAGGTATAATTTTAATTCTGAAAACAAATTATCTCACATAAGATTAAGTTATACTTCCAAGCTTTGTTTGCTTTTAGGATCACAGTATTTATTTTATGTTTAAAGCTGCAAGAGGACCTCTATTTTTATTTAGGGTGCTTTTTTGCATAGCTGACTTCCGTGTATAACTTTTGAAGAGATGACTGTCATTTCTTCAACCTGTGAAACTGTAATCCCCTTTTAAAACTGTAATAGAGGTACATTATTTATTGTTATCACTCGATTACTAAAAAAAAAAACAGTCTTGCTTTGAGGAAAATGTAGCTAAACATATTAATTTCTTCAGTCAACATAACAAAGGATTCAATTTGCAGAACTATACACTCCAGCAGCCCAAAGGAAAGTTGACTCTACTTCAGTTTTTCTCTCTGCAGCCGATGACAAAGATGACTGAAATTATGAGTCTGTTGAAGATACGCTAGAGGTTCTCTTACAGTTTTTTGCAACTACTGGCATATATGGTTTCTCATGATACTTTGGAAGTGATTTAGCATACTTGTTCTTCTTTATATTTCATTTCATCCCAGTAACAAGAGTAACAGGTAAATGGCAAGAGGTTTAAATAATGGCCTCTCAGTTTCAACCACTGAGAATTAATCTACTGTATTTAATGCTGCAATCATATCTTTGACTATAACTTTATTCATTTTGCAATATTATCCTGGCAAATGAAAAGTTTCAACAGTTGCCAATCTAATTCTTTTCATGTGCGAAGTAATTATTATTGATTTCTTATTTATAGAGCACTATCAGTATAGAGCTAATTTCCTTTAGACTAGCAAATTGCTGCTAATAATCTTAAGAAATAAAATCTTCAGTAAATGACCTAGAAATTAATCTATTGTGCATAAACCTACAGCACAAAACAGGGATGTATTCATGAAATTAAGTAGACCTCTCCCTAGTAGAACAAATCAATACCTGGTTATGTTCCTTCTCCAGATCTCTTTTTTTTTCCTTGGGTTTTTATCTCTGAGATTCTTCACAAATAAAACTCCTTTTCTAATACCTTTGTACGTATACTACACTCTGCAAATCTTCCCTCAGGAGTCATCCTTTTGGTTTCCCCAGTCATTCTGCTGCTTTGTCTGAGATATCCTCCCTACTATATCTTATGATTTTATGACATTACTGACCTTAAGAATGAGTAAGGATTTCAGCTGAGTATGGCTCTGAAGAGGAAGCAGACTGATTTTTATGTCATAGCTGTAGTTTAGCGGTTCATTCCCTCTAAAATAAATATTGCAAAGGCAGTGATAATTGTTGATGATTATTCTTCTTTTGACCATCACTGCTATTTGGTAGAAGAGTTTATCTTATACTTCAGCTGAAATATCTATTTCTGATTTTTCAAAAAAGAAGCTAAAATGTCAGATATGTAGAACTTCTGAAAATTCCCTTACTATAAAGGCTGTTAAAAATCCCATATTTTGTCTTAATATTTTTAATTTTTAAAAATTACTAGCAGATTCTTAAGCCTCACGTGTCCCCAGAAGAGTGAAGTCCAGACATTTAAACACCTTGCAATCCTTTAAAATTATGTATGGCAATTCCAGTGGGAATATAGAGCTTTCACTCCCCAGAAGAGTGAAGTCCAGACATTTAAACACCTTGCAATCCTTTAAAATTATGTATGGCAATTCCAGTGGGAATATAGAGCTTTAGAGAATCTGAGGTATAGCAAATAATGGCTGTCAAGACCTACTAGAATATCTTTTCCTAAGCATGTGGCTGACCTCTGAACCTCTGCTTCTGCTCTTTGGGAATCCTTTCATGGCTTCTGTGAGAAAGACCATGACACAATCTGTTAAAAATAACTGAAAAAAAAAATACTTGGCCTATTTATTTATTTCACCGAGTAAAGCAATAGCAATAATTTAGTTTCCTAAAATAAATGGTATTATATTTGCACATTTAAGTAGTCACTGTACTTGTTTGATCATGATTGTCTGAATGTTATCAAATTGCCATTGCAGTCATTTGTTTGGAGAAACATGCAAAGCACCTACTGCATAGAAAACTTTTATACTAATAAAAATCCCAAAATATAGGCTCTCAAGCTGCATTATTATACTTCAGCAATTGTCAGTGCAACAGTAATAAAGAGAATAGTAGTTTGATGAAATATCCACAAGAATATTCTACATTTAATTTTATTAATTTACATTGCTGCTTCACTGGTATGGTCCCTTAGCGTAATTAATTTAAATAGTGGTATTGAATGACATTTACATCTAGACAGGATCATAACAATAATAGTGAAAAGTGCTTTTGAGTGAGCTTATTGTCAAGAGGCTGATGTGATAGTCTAAAGCCTCTATCTGTATTTTATTAGCTGAGGTTATCAACTGAATCATTATGAAATGCTAAGACCTCTACACCTTTTTGCCCTCAAAATCTTTCAGTATTTTTCATTTGGACCAGAGGAGG